>NW_028277166.1:17194375-17502500 GCF_051122295.1 Plectrocnemia conspersa | reverse complement strand
AGTAAATATAAAAGTAAAATAAATAACGCATTTATAGATAAAAAGCGGCATGAAAACTTGGTGAAATATTTAGGTAAGACAAAGACCATAAGACAAAAATGATTCCCAACCATATTTTAGTGGACTTTTTTAGTAACATATACAAATTATTGTATAAATATTGCTAGCATATGAAGCTTTTGAATTTTTGTATATTTTCTATGTTAAGAATTGCTCTAAGTGTTTACCCTAGTATAATATAAACTATAACTAACTTAATTTGCGGATATGGTATATACTACATGTAAATCAATATCAATACTATTTTGAATAAATTTTGTTGATTAGTTGTAAGTTCTTTCTGATGACTTAGCAATGATTGCTTTTAACTTCCTAAATTCAATAAACAATAATTAATTTAATACAAATTATACACTTGTAATGGTCATACATACAAACAGTTAAAGCTTAGGTTTGGTACTTCTTATTATATAATTATACTGTTTTATAAAGCATTTTAAGAAGATGATGGAACACCAATCTGTGTTTCATACAAATATTTTGATAGTAAATTGTATTAAAAATATTGAGCTTTTAGCATATCTACCTCGTTCGTTTTAAAAATACATTTTACTGAAAACGCACTCGAAACGAGATAACGAGAATGTTTTTAGCTCATAGTGCCAGTGTTGAATTTCATGGGAATGAAAATGCACTTGAATCCGTTGATTAAAATTGTAAAATTACCGCTCCTATCCAATGCAAGGGTATGTGTAACACAATACTAAAGAATGGCGTATGTATTGACTAACAGCCGAGTTATTTACATGTAACCGCGGAATGCAGTATTAAAACGGGTAGTAGTGATGGCAGCGAACGCAATTCGCCATCAAAGAGCGATTCAATTTGTCTACGCGCAAAATTCAATGAAACCCATTCGACGAAACCAATTCCATTCGTTAACATTTAATGTATGCGCGTCGGCAACGGGTTAATTCGTGACGCGCGACATTGCGAAATGACTCGCTCGCCGATGATAAATTTTTGATCAATCGTGTGTGGGGCTAATTACATACGCAAAAAGTTAGTAAAAATCCATTCCAAATAACCTCTGGATAAAGACATATGATACTAGGGGTGTTACTAGTAAAAATAAAAAAAATAATGTGACAGTTCCTGATTTAGCAAAGTATTTCTATATATGACAATAAGATTATGAAAATTAAAATCGTGAATGTAAGGGAAAAATAAGTGACGCTAATGAAAAATGAAGAGTGAAAATGAAAACAAGTGTCATTATGTAATGGTTAGTGATTGATTTGTAAACTATATTAAATAAATATGTGTTCTAAAGTTATTCACAAAAAATGTTTTACAAAAACTCACTGTGACATTATATTATATACAGATATAGAAAAACATTTCACGGACCATTAACGCATAAATAAATAATATGAATTAAATAGTACGATCCATTTATGGCCTTTATGAGAATCAGTGATTATAGTTTTGAATTAAAGCCCTTGGATTTTTAGCATAACATTTTTAAATGCATGCTAAATATTTGCAGAACATCAGTTGTGAAACACTGATATATAGTTTATTTTAAAATCGACTAAAGTTGCGCAATTGATTTTTTTATATCTTTACGCAAAAATTAGTAAAAAATGATTTTGCAGAAAAAAACTTTTTTTTTTAATAAAAATAAAATATAATTTTAAATAAATAAAAACCAGAACAAGGTAAAATTTGAATATATATATATATTTATATATATATATATATATATATATATATATATATATATATATATATATATATATATATATATATATATATATATATATATATATATATATATATATATATATATATATATATATATATATATATATATATATATATATATATATATATATATATATATATATATATATATATATATATATATATATATATATATATATATATATATATATATATATATATATATATATATATATATATATATATATATATATATATATATATATATATATATATATATATATATATATATATATATATATATATATATATATATATATATATATATATATATATATATATATATATATATATATATATATGGAGTAGCGCCAATTAATTCAGTTTGCCTATTATAGTGCATATATTTTATTTTATTTATCTGACACAGCGATTCAATTTATTTTCAGGCCCTATTATTTCTATGCACCCTCGCTGTTGCTATATATATTTTTTGGCGCCTCAATTGGAATTCTTCAGTCGTTCACACCTTCTCAAATACATGTATGCATGTCGCAGAAAGCGCATCTGTATCCCCCGGGGCTCGAACGCCCCCAGTTTAGTACCCCTAGTCAAATGCAAATTATTGTAATATCGTAAATTACCCTGATCGAAGCGGTCGTCCCTGAATGCAAGATAAGCTCTGGATATGCGAGACGATTTAAAACTACCAATCCCAATAGTCTGATACAATGACGATAAATAACCATCTAAAAGGACAACCTATAATATTTACTTATAGTCTTAACCATAAATGTGAAAAAAAGTTTAGAGACTAGTAAATAATTATCATTTGTAAAATATCATGCACGTGCCTTTGAACGTAATTTTCAACCATGCAAACATCTCGTTAACTCACTTTTATTTATATTGTGTAAGTACTTATCCTAGAGACCTAGACGTTTGAGCAATTACGGTCATTATTATTATGCTATAACGATAAGGCAGTTAGAATTACGCTCATGACCGAATAATAGCGTTGTGATGTACGTTAAAAATTAATCGTTTGATCTTCAATAAAACACACATTAAAAACATATAATGCGTTTATTGAACTTTTTTGTAAAAATATTAAATCAGTAATAAATGATTTTAAAAATACTCGAAACTGGTTTTGATTTTGTCAAAATAATATAAATTTAGTAAAGTTAGTTTGTCGCTATTAATAATATTACACTGATAATATTGATCTTTACTGCAGTCAGTTAAAAAATATTTTATGGCAAGGCAAGTTCATCAATAAATATGAAAGATGAAGCTACTGAGAGTTTATTTAGAAGATCTTTTTGAAACCTGCGATAAGCTTTGCCGCTGAGTAAAATCGCCAATCTAAGATTTATCATTAAGAATTCGCAAATGTAAGATTTATGAATAACACACGTTTTTATAAATTTTTTGCTAAATTAAATTCTTATGACGTATAATATTTTTTTCGTATTTAAGTAAGTAAATTTAACATGTGTGATATTGATTAAATACGTCACATATACAAAGGAAAAAAGTTATGTATGAGCGGCTGCAAATCGAAACTGAAATCACATTCGTTTTGTTGAGCAACGTATCAATCGAACCGTTCAATCATATCGAACCAATTTAGGCACACTTTTTTACACTGTTGCATTTATCTAGAGGCACACATGAGAAATTTTGCAAGAGTCATTGTCTCCGAAACAATGCAAATGTGGCCCAGTCCCGTCGTGTCTCTCTTTCTCTCGGATTGAGACGTTTGTTCGCGAAAGTGGTTTTCGGCGCGACGCCCATTTATTGCGCAGGTTTCGGATAATAAAACCTCGGGACGCTGCAACAACAATATAAAAGGAGCATAAAATTTAAATTCATCAAGTGGTTACAATGTCTGTCAGGCTGCGGCGGCAACAATGTGTCGGTCGCGTGACATAACATGGGTTTATGGGGCTTTCCACTCGGCTGACGACACATGGGCTAAATCACTTCCTTCCATCCCTGAATCCCATTCGTGCCGTGGCTTGCTTTTTCTTGAGCTGCTTTTAAGTTTGCATTTTAAAAGAAAACATTTTTGTATGCTCGGACTTTTTTATTGTTGTGCGTTTTATTAGCACCGTTCAGGGGTTAGTGGTTTTTAAATTATGTACCATTAACAACGGCTTATATTGTATACGTGATCTAATTTTGTATCACTTATAAATATACTGTACTGCACAAGGCCTCCAAGAGCGAATCCGGGCCCTGAGAAAAACAATGATTCCGGGCCTCATGACAAAAATGTAATTTTGCACTACAATCTTTGAAAATTGTCCAAGCCAAAGTTCAACTGAAGTCGGCCGAGGTTGCCGACTTCCGAGTAGCGGCCACACTGCCACTAATTTCATATGCCGTCCAGACGGCGGGCGTGAATGATGTATGCACGGCGGCTGCTGTCATGTACAGCTAGCATATTTGTGCGCGATCAAAAAATGTGCCAAATAATCCCAATTTTTAAATTCTCATAATATTAAAATTACGCTACTGATAATTATAAAAGTTTGTGTGGACACTCACCAATACAATATCAGTGAAATATTTTTGGTCGTAAATATTCAATTTACACAAAATCTTTGTCGGCTTTTGCAAAATGCCATAAGGCATAAAAATGATAGTTCAGAATACGAACACCACATCTATGACTATCCTAGAATTTGTCGCCATCGATTCTAAATAAGAATTCGTTATGGTGTGACATTTATATAAACCGATCTAGGAAAATATATAAGGATATATATAACAATTTTTTTAACAAAATTAAGTACCACTTATTATTTTTTCATTATTTAATTTTATATGAAAACAAATATAATAACGATATTTGTTAGAAGAATATACTATCAAAAATATAATTAATCCATTTCGGTGCCCTAAAATATTCAAAGATGTCATTAAGAGTCTGTTGAAGTCCCCGGTAAGCATGTGGTATTATAAATTGATCACGTGACCACGATGCAGCGCTCGACGTGCGTGTTAACCATAGGACGCCTACGCGCATACTGAAATTGAACCGAGCTACTCGTTTTATCTCAGTTTGCGTAAAGCCACATCATTATCTCTCCCACTCTCGTCACTTAACACGCGAGAGAGCGAAAGGGGAAGTATCACACCGCTCGTGCTCGAAAGAGCAGCTCCGACTTCAGTTTCTTTGACTTCGGTCCGTTTGCTGACAATGTTCGGAAGCGCTCGAAGCTGACCAAGTCGACTGAATTACCCCCATTTTACCTCCCGTTCTCGGTAACCTCGGACAACTTCCGAGAGATTTTAGTGCGGGCAGAACCGAACTCGACCGAAGTAACCTTAACCTTAGCCTCTGTCTTTAGCCAACCTAGGCCAACTTTCGGAGAGTGTAGAGCAGGCATAATATATTTTTTAACAAAATAATAATTGGTACGAGTTAACCCTTTTTATGCTATAAATAAATATAAAAATTAACCACCGATGCGACATATTTTATTAAATCATATTTCATGCGAAATATAAAGATTAGGCATTAAAAATTATTAAAAAAATCTACTTTTAATATTTTCCCGATATTAAGTCTTGTTTTTTTTGCTGCTAAGTGTTGCCATATGGTGAATTTCTGGTCTAGGTCAAAGGCAATAAAAACGCTCGATTATCAATCGTTTATATTAAGACTTTTTATAACAATATTACGAGTGAGAATAGAATAAACATGTCCAGACCAAATTTTGACCACTATGAGAGCGCAAAACACAATGATCCATTCTCAGAAAAGCAATAAAATCATGTCGCGGCGTTGCAGTGAGAACGCTCGGTAAGGAGCTTTCCCACTGGGAATTTGTCCCCCTCCCCTCTCGGCAGGTCTGTGATTGCCTGATACAGAAGAGTGATTATCAGATAGAGATATAATTAAGAATATACTATGAAGGTTATTTTTCAAATGCAAAAACTGTCATTTTTTTATTCATAGTAAAGAAAAGTTAAAAATTCAACTTTAATTAGTAGTAAAAATGTGTTTTTTGGAATCCCGTTAAAACAGCGAAATTAGAGCGCACCTTCCGGACTGCAAACCGCATATGGCGCGTCGCCGAGGGTCTGCACCCTGAATACCGTCTCTCTCGTTGCTTCGACAAAAGATAAATATAATAAGCTATTTTAATTTTGTTCAAAAAATACTGTTGTTGTAATTTATAAACTAAATTATCAATACAAATATGTAACTGCTCAGCAAGCAAATTTAACGAATATAAATTATAAATAAAAATACAGCAGAGAGTAAATATAAAGAAAGATCTAATAAAGGGAAGATAAAATTCGACAGTTTATTACAAAATAAACTTTAACCCGAACAAATAATGTCGATAAAATTTACCAAAGCACACATAAAACACCGTGCAAATTTGCCATAATTTAAAATGTGTCTGGTGTATTGCGCTGCAGTTTCAATATTTGCCAGTATTTGATTGAAATCAAGACTGGGTGTGCCGAGTCCAAAAAGGGGGGTGGCTCAGCAGTGGAGATCAAATTTTGCACAGGAAGAACTCTGGGGGAGGTCGAACCGTACCATATCCACATATTTACAGTAAACACTATAAATACGAACGATATTTTGCAATTAAAGATACAAAGCTAGTAAAAAATATGGTACATGTTTTACTTGAGTTAGCGAAAAATTGCCATTCCATGTATTTTTAAGGGTTCTGTCAATTGCGATGTACATACATACATTCAATAATCCTTAAATACAGATATTACCTACGTAAGATTTTTTTTCAGTTCTGAGGTTTAAAAATATGTTTTAAATGTATCTATTTTTAGGCAATTAAAACTTTTAGCTATAATTAGATTACGGGTGCGAGTATTGCAAATACGATACAATTCACCATTGCACGAAAAACTTTGAGCTTAGCTTTCGCGTTCTTAACGGCGACAGTCGGAGGCGAGAACAAAGTGAAGTAATATTTTCAAAGGATTTAATCCTCTATCATTATGCACCGCCATTGTGGCGAGACCAAGAAAGTTTTCGCCACTTTTAGCAAAAGCACTTCGCCAAACAGCACTCCAGCGCGGGCGCTAAGCGCTGCGGACTCTTGTCAACCCCTAATTACAACTTTGTTAAGGGGTGAAACCCTATGAAAAAATAATTATATTTCATATCGCGCGGTTTTATTTTGTATTGCAATGCACGTGGAATTATTTAGCGTTTTGAAAGCAATATTAAAAAAATCTAAAGCATGTAAATGGACTCTACGTCTTGAAACAATATCACACATAATAAATTCACACGGTTACCTAACAATTGTGCATATAGATAAAAGTAAAAATAACTATAAAATTGCCATATGAGTAATACAATCCAATTCCTAAATCATAGTTGGATTTAGGTATACTACAATAGTTTGGTTCATGATTCCATGATGATACTTGATTAATACAAAATTGCGTGTTAACCGAATTTAATAAAAAAATGCACTCAAAACATTTGTGTTAGAGTAGGTGATTTATTAGATATATGTAAATAATAAATATAGTTTAAAACAATTCGAACAATAATACTCCTGGATGTGTTAGATCAGCAAAGACAGACGATGATGCCCTAGCTGCAGAAATGGAAGCATATCCTACTCAAACTATCCATCAGCTGACCGATAAATTAAACTAGTCCGATTCAAAAGTGCATAGACACATTAAGAAAATTAGGAAAGCTTGAGACAAGCATAAATTGAGCGAAGAAAAAAGTCGGCGCGTATCTGCATATCTCAAGAGCTTCTGGACCCTTAAAGCTGATCGCCTTTTCTTGATCATTTGATAAGAAAAGATAAAAAAATAGTATTGTATAATAAAAAATATCGTAGAAGACAGTGACAATTCAAAGATCAAGTAGCAAAACCTACTACTGTAAAAAAGTTATTTTCTGTGTATGGTGGGTTTGCGAAGAGATTGTGCATTGCGAAATTCTTAAAAATAATAACAGCAAGCTTATGTTATTATTCTCAAGACCTTACTCTTTTCAACTATCATTTGTTTCGATTGATGCAACACTTTCTAAACTAAAAAAAAATCAAAGTGCAGACGATATGATAAGAGGGCTATCAGAATATTTTGAATCAAAACCAAAGGTGCTGGATAATACCTTTTGATATTTGTATATTTTATGACACTTATCTTTTTTTACAAAATGGGTATCACATATACAGTCGAAACCTAATAAGAATATTTATTGTAGAAAAAAATCAAGTAAAAAAAACTTTGTAAATACGCGCTGACCGTGAAAAAGTACTTGTCGCAAGCACGCATTTAAACCACAGTAAACAAAAATGCTATCAGTCCTTAATAATTGCTGAAAAGTGTATTTGTATATGACACTTTAACACCAATTTACTGCTTCTACACAAAATACGGATATTACATTGACAATTACAGTCAGTGAAATGTGTTTTCTCATTATAGTATTGCCAAATTTCTATCTGATCAAACTCCAACGGTTATGCAAACGATTTTTTTACAATAGAAAATTTAATTTCACTCTCGAATCGTGGCAAAATATGAATGGGTCTAGTAAAAAAACCTCCCTCATATCAACTAATGTATGCACATCATGCGGATCCATATGAAGTTCTCTCAAAAATATATTTTTCGGGACTTGCGGCAATTATTATCGACTTACGAAAGTTCGATCGAGACTTGGAGCAGCCGCTTCCCTCTTCACGTCAACCCTGATACAGCTTAGAAATATCCATATTTATAGTAATTATACAAATTATACGTGATTCATCATCCTACACAGACTTGTCTATTTCTTATACAAATAATTATATTAATAATATACTAATAATATAAGTTGATAATGGTATTAGTTAAAATGGTCGGTTAAACAGTGAATTTTTCCATCTGGACAATAATTTAAACCGGGATTTTAATCAAAGTCCTGAGATCTATCTACGTTATCTATCGGTCGTAGTAGCGTCGCGCTAGAGGGGAACATTGCAATTCCATTACTACACAGCGTGTATCGGAACAAACGGTGTCAATTAGCTAAATTACGTCACTGTGTCTGCCTTATTGAATCAACGCAAATAAGTGAATAGCCTTGCATCCTGATGGAGCTCTACACACCCGTCTCTGCGTCGCAGTCTAATGAAAGCGGCTCGAGTTTACTCTGCGATTTTATTATTCATAAGACTCTGATTTGTTTGGATAATATATTACAATTATAGCATTAAAAAATAGTAATATATCAACATGTACATATTGACGCATGTAAAATATATTTCATATAATCTACAATTAATAAAGATTCATAATCAATTATAGTAGTTTTGGAAACGTCTAATTTTATCGGGAGAATTGCAGCAAAATTAAAGGAAAAAATATCATTGTAATACTTTTATTTTTTCTAGCTATATTGTAGCAGAAAGTTTAGGTAATTAATACACTGAGGAAGTCTCAGGTGCTTTTTTTTACAGGAGCGAGCCTCAGGACACCAAGAGATGATAGAATGTTATATGTAAATAAATATTAAACGTTTATAAGACTTATTTATTTACAGTACAAATACATATGTTTGTATTTTTGAGTCATTGTCAACGTTTATTAATAAAAGTAAAGAATATATGTAGCACGTTTTTGCTTTATCAAGTCATGCAGAAACAAATGTAAGCGTAGCGAATAAAAGCAAACCGAATTTATTCAGTGCTCTTTGTTGTTAGATAAACATTTGGCCTTTCGCTCCAGAGCCCTCGTCGGGCGAACACAATATCGCTTAGACTCCCATAGGAAAACAGACGCGATTCAGACACCCCTATTAATTATGGCACAATGTAAATCGTTCCATATCTCCTTGCTCTTGTCACTATCGACCCTATTTTAACGCCTTTCTCACTCGCCTCTCTATCAGATTACAGCGAGCAGTTAAAAGCCATAATTAAGTGCTGAAAGAATGATGGGAAAGTAATAAACGGCCATATTGAATTTAGTAAGTTACCATCTGGCAAGTTGGAATCGTAGCAAATACGCAAATGCAAGGGGTGAAATACCTCAGGCTACTTGAAGGGTTTCTGCAAAGTTTAAAGCTTTCACAGTATATGGGGAAATTCAGCGCTCTAAGCTAGAAGGGTTTATTTGACAAGTGTACTTTAAGATATAACATAAATTATAGCCCGAAATCGAGAATGCAATAACTGAACAGCAAGTTGTTTTGCGTTCATTATATGTACATTTGACGCAAATCTAAGACACAGGTTCTGCTTAACTTTTTAATATCAAAATGAAACATCACTAGATAAAAGTACTACATATTTGATGTAATTTTAGACTATACCATATTTTATATTTTTTATAGTTTGTCTGTCTTGCAGTAGTGATTTAACATTAAAGAATTTTATATTATTAAGCATAATTAATAATGGGTGTATGAGATCAAGTCTTAGAGCTAATAATAAATGCTCAGGTTTATGCACAATTTGTTGTAATTTAGAAGTTATTCTTAATACCATTGCTCAAAAATGAAAACATATAATATTTTTCACAACAATTTGTGACTAAAAAATTGCGTTATTTTTTGAAAATATTGCATGAACCACCAAATAGCATATTGTCCCGATAAATACCGTAAAAAAAACTACAATAAAAATGGACGCATGCTAGACAATACATCCCACACTGCGCATAGTATTATTGTTATTTTACCCTTTGTAGCCGATCGGCAGAGTAACTATTTGTTCCGTTTATATTTCAAAGCGAGAACACATTTCAAGGGTGTGTCTAAAAATCTATATAATTGGCTCGCAAACATTTTCATCTAACACGGAAACATGGAATCACAGCAGCATAGGCGAGCCAGGAGACTGTATCGGCAGAAAAGACATCTGCGGATCGTCGAAAAAGCATCACGAGAGTACAGCACAACAGAAGCCAGCTGCTTCACAGACATTACAGCCCACAATAATACAACTCGACTTACCAGCAAAAGTTTCCTACTTTCAAGACCCGCCATTCCTACGTCAACGCCAGTGGTATCAGGCGTTGGTATTTATATGATGATGCATGTTAATTTATATACATAAAATCTCTAAACCGCAGTCCACGGGTTAAGCCTTATTAAAATATACAAATTTTGAAAAAATGGTTAAAATTAATATTTATGTGATAATTAATAATGGAGTTATTAGTTAAAATATTTTTTTTATTTAGTAAAATTTAAGTATGTTTTATTACTTGAATATTTTTACATTCCTATATTTTTATATAAAATTAAAAAAAACTGTAAGTTTTGAAATGAGTTGTTTTAATAACACATTTGGGGGGGGGGGAGGTCCGCAAAAGTTGAGACACAGACACAGAAAAATAAAATTAGCAATACTTGTTTTAAAGCGATTTTAGGACAAAAATAACTTCAGGAAGTTTTTTTATGTTCTATCGTTATGTACGTGAGTTCTTTAATTATATAAATACAGCATAAATTAACTACTAATGTCAGTAGCCCTATTATGCTATTGAGGAATTTAAAATTACCAAAATCAAGCAATGATTGATTTTGAATGAATTTGACACATAAACCAACCTAATAGATAAATACCCTATAAAGCGTAAGATTCTCAGTATTTTATTGAGTGTATGATTCTACATATATATATTATGCAATCTTTGAAACGAAAAAAAACAATTACGTTTAAAAACATACAAATTAACTCAAATATAAATTATGAAAGCAAAAAATTCGAGACTTAAATGATAAAAACTCGATGTAAATGAATAATAAAAAAATCCTTTGTAGGATCCGCACTTCATTTGGGGTCAAAAACTGATACACGTTTTACGGCACGGTTTAATGAAAAGGTCCATAATGAAACGGCCCCGACGCGGAATTATCTCTCAAGAGATGCTATTATATCGTCGTTTGTGATCCTTTTTTTTACGGTTTTCACGGAAAACGATAATCTGAGCTCGGATTTGACACGAAGGTTAAATAACCGAAAAGGTGCAACGGAGTACACATTTCGTTGCCATAATGATTTTTTTTTATAAAATTTTGGGTTGAGTCATAAAAGGCGAATACGTGTGTTTATCTTGATTATCAGATTTGCGAATATCCTCATTATTTATGGCTTAATTTAATTTGTAGAGACCGTTTCCTTTATTTTTTACCACATTTTTATATTTATACACTATGTAGCTTAGGGAAAATCTGCTTTTTATTAGCATACTATAAAATAAAGGCCTTCCGTGTTTTGTATACAATTTTATAACTTTTGTTGAAACACAAACAGTGGTTTTAAAAATACAATGAAATATACGACTAGGTCGTGTATACACGTTCATGACCTTTGCTTTTCACCACACGTTTTTTTTGTATAGCCACGCCATCTGGGTTTATACGTGACATCATCTCTTTTTTGACATTTCTCACATTGTTTAGGGAAGATTGAAAAAATGACGCATTATAAAAAATACGCAGTATAACACTATCATGTAAAACACTTGAAAGTTCAAAAGAAAAGAAAATAATGAGTATTCAAAGAAGTTAAATACAGATGTAATGAGCACGCACAATACATAACGTATTTAAATTTATGTGTTTACAATATTTGTCAGTATTTTAATAATTAATTAAGGTATTAAATAATACCATTAAGAATAATTATCGAAAATTACATTATATATAAATTAATACTAATATTTATTATACATAAAAATATATAATAAGCACAACCAAAAGCGCCTAATCAAAGAATTGATTATCTGTTTTTTAAATTATTTTAAAACTGCTCTTACAGCTATATAAATATTAAATGGGATAAAAATCAAAATATACTATTTGTCAAAATGCCCGCGTATTTCCCAGAGCTTAAATGAAAATAATTCATTGCCGACAAAGATTTTGTGTAAATTGAATATTTACGAGCGAAAAGTTTTCACTGATATTGGTGAGTGCCCACATAAACTTTTATAATTATCAGTAGCATAATTTTGATAACATGGCAATTTAAAAATTGCGATTATTTGGCATATTTTTCGATCGCGCGTAAATATGCCAGCTGTACGTGACAGCAGCCGCCGTGCGGACGTCGTTCACGGTCGCCGTCCGAACGACATATGAAATTTGTGGTAGTGTAGCTTGTTAACGAGTCAAAAGAAGTTGCTACATTTGAAAAAGGTTTATATGATTTTCATAGCATTATAAAGATTTACATATACATAATTTAAAATATTATATGTATATTATATTATAAAATAAAACTGCACTATTAAATTAGGTTTCTGGAGCGTAATAAATAATTGCTCAAATTTTATGCCGTGTATGTATCATAAATATATATTATCTATAATAGATATTTGATTTATTTATTCTTTAAATTAAATCAAGCTCACTTTTCTTATAGAAAACTTTTACGACCGATTCAAGAGAGAAAGAATTGCGGAAATTAAAAAATCTACATTTGCAGAAAGTCACGTATTTAATCGAAAGAAAATCATCATCGATCATATTATAATTGAATCAAATGGAAAACGCATTACGTTTGCAAAAAAATATCACTTATCATTCCGATCGCACATCGATCAACAAAGTACGCGAATTACACACGAAAAGCTTTCAAATTAAATCTTCATTAATCACCAGAGTTTAGCGTGTATCTAATCGCACAAATTTCATCACACTCATCAAACATTTCGCACGAGTACACATTGAATATTTTACACTCAGGCACGACTTTTGCGTGCGTCCGATTTCTAAACGCGATTCGTGAAGATGAAGGCGGATGAAAAAAAGACGAAGAATAATATACGACATGCTAACGAGTTAATGTGCGGTAGGTAAAAGCGATGAATACGAATCTCTTTTGCCGGTTAAAATTAGATAGATCGTACCTGCCCTGCGAAGGCTGTTCGAAAAATTCTCGGAATCAGATATAATAAAGTACTTTTATGAAAAATGTTTTATTATATTTTATGCTGAAATTGTATTTCCCAGAAGAGCTACGCATTTATTCCAGCAAAGTTCCAATGCCTTGATTTAGACTGATTTGCTAAAGTAGCAATTGTTTATTTCAATGACGATTTCAATAACGACAATTTATTAAGGTAAAATCTATTTCCAAGTAATGTATTTTTAGATTAAGGTAAGATTTTAACACAAATTTTGTTGATATTTTTATCGCAGAAATATCATGATGGAAAGTATTTTTTTATTTTAATCTAAGATCATTAAACACTTACATCACTATGATAAAAGATGTTCTAATTTAAGTGTGAATTTTTATTGACTTTTGAAAATAAGCAGACCATATTTAAAAAACTGTAATAGTGCCTAATACTATTATATACATACAAAGAGTTATAATTATAAGTTATACTCAATTTTCGCCAAATAAACACACCCGAAAATACGCCTAGATCCTTAGTGCTTTCAGCTTTTCTCCGATTGTTTGATTTGGTCCGGCCAAGTCGTTATCTCTTAATCGCCAACATTAACTCTAGCTTCGAAACCAATTGGAGATTTTTGGACGAGTACATATAAATTTAGACTAGAAATTCTCCTATTTATTTAAAGCAGCACATATCCATGACAATAAATAATTTTCAAGACCATACACTCTCTCGTGGTCAATTTTATATCGCAACATCCAGTAGCGAAGAATCTAAAACTCTTATTTATCCTGGAAGACAGATATGCTATTATAAATAAAAACAACTGTGCAGAAAACAAGAACGAAGTACGAAAATTAATAAAAACATATCTTTAATAAAATAATCCAAAAAAATATTTTATTACAACGTCCCTTAGAATCGGCCAAACTTAACCCAACCCTACTAAAATTTAGGCAGGCTAAATTAACAGTAGTATCTATCGGTAAAATCCAAATTTTAACTGTCTAGAATTGCTGGCAAAATAAATTAGCGCGTCAGCAGTTTGAATGCGATATTACAAGAAAACGTTCAGATGCAAATTCGAGGTTCATTCAATCACCCTACAGACTCAGCGAAATTCGTAATCTCCTCACATAAGGTACATATCGCGAGTCATTACTGTCAAACTCGCATATTTCATTCCGGTTTATGGCCGTCTTGCGACGGAATTAAATTTTGGTCACAAAGCGCCCGTTTCGCCGTACGTTTTCCATTAAATATCCCAAATACGACCTGGGGGTTGTAATTTGTGGTAATAAAACCGCGGACGCAATTTGGACTTCACGATTGATGATGAAGAATTTTTAGGGATCTTGAAGAGGTTCGAATCGGTGATTTACGAATTATACCTGCCACAACAGTAAATAGCAAAGGTAGACATAATTAACACTTTTTATAAAAAAATACTATATCTTTCTCAAATCACAGAAGAAACGACTTAGATACAGTTTTTATGTATTTGTTTATTGGTACAAGTTTTGCATTTAACTGCCATTTTAACTAGTTTTGAAATGAGCTTTAAATGGGCTTTTTTAGAATTTTAATTTCGTTAACATTAACAATTAAAGAAATATCTTTTAGACAAAGAGCTAGAGTTTTTATTTATGTTTCTCTAAAGTCCCGCATAAAACTTTTTTTAAAACATAAAATTTGACTAACTTTAAATGAACTTTTTTTTATCTCAATTTAATTAACATTAGCAATTCAAAAATATATTTTTTAGTTATCCAATACCCAATAAGCTAGGGTTTTTATTACTGTTTTTAAAAGTTCTGTACAAAATACAGCTAATCATATTTGGCTACCTTTTGAACCGGCTTTCAAAGAAGATTTTTTGTGTTTTAATTTAATTAACATTGACAAATATTTTTTTTTATTATTTATCAGTAAGCAGTGAGCTGAAAGTTTTATAAATTTTTCTATCAAGCTCTGCATAAAATACAGCTAGTTACATTTAACTAATTTATAAATGACCCTTGATGAGAATTTAAATGACCTTTGGATAATTACATTAACATTAGCCATTGAAAAATATATTTTTTTGGTCATTTAATAAACAATGAGATAAGGTTTTTGTTAATGTTTCTTTAAAGTTCAACATAAAATACAGCTAGTCGTATTTCACTATTTTTTAACCGGTTTTGAAATGTGTTTTAAGTGAGCTAAATAATATATTCCTATACCATCCGATAAACATATTGAAAGCATATTATATAAAACACACTGTACTCTTTATTCGATAGTGTATGTATATCTACTTGCGTTTAGGTGATGATTGTGAAGCAGGTTTGTTTGTTTGTAGATGAAGTTTAACAAATTACCTGAAACAAAAAAAAATCTATTAAGTATACATGAATATAATTATAATAATCATAAAATATTAATAATAAATAGCATCGATTACACATCCGTTCAAAAATATTACTGATATTAAAAAATATTTTATTACACCTTACTGACGCTACAACACAATCGATCACCTATAATTGGTGCAATGTGAGCGATTATAAGTCATTGATTGTGTTTTAGCATATTTTAGGTGTTTGAGGGGCCGTTTTAACGCTACATATAACACAATTTTATCATAAATTTAAATTTTAGTAATAAGAATGTTTTTCAGTTATACCATAAGTTACTTTATAATTAAAATAGTTGTTTATATGTTTTTATGTGTAAATATAAAAGCCAGTTTTTAATTACATTTACTAATTAGAAAAAATCAATAAACTAAAAATATCATGCCCCTAATCTGTTACTTTAGACCAAAAGTGCGCTTTAAAAATATTAATAATTTTAAGACCTATGTCCATTTTAATTAAAAAATATTTTGATTTATATATTTTTTAAAGTAAATGTTTTTTCTGCGCAGCATTATACATTTTAATAATTAATAAGTGCAAAATGTTTTCACTTTATTTAATTTCAATAATAAAATAAACATATTTAAAATCTATAATAAATTAAGAATATTTAAAATGCATAATAAAATAAAAATTATTTTTAAGGTTGAAAAAATATTTTAAATAAATCTTAAAAATTTATTCTGAAACTTTATAATTTAAAATATATTTAAATTAGTGTTATACAATTTTGTGTAGTTTTCTTTCAAAGGCGTCAGTAAGAGGGATTTTTGCAACACTGTTTAGTAGTTGGTTGATAATGAATAGTAACTTTGCCCTTTTTTGTTGAAAATGATTTTTCAAGCGAAATTTTAAAAATTCTCAAAACTATAACTTTAAATTGCCAACGTTTGCTAAAATTTAAGTACATATTTTTTCTGTTAAGAGAAGCTAATACAAATCCACATTATTTATATTATACTTTAAATCCCGTATATACTATACATATTTTTTAAAATATTTATTTTAGAATTTGATGATTTTTATATATATTTTCATATGCGTTTTACAATTTGAATCGATAAAATCAATTGCATCGTTTATTTTCAAGCGCACCAATACCCGGGATTCCCCATTGTCAGATTTGCTCACATAAAACACTTACGTCATCTATCAAGCGCGCGCCGGGATACAGCTTAGTGCAATTAAATAAACAGTGAAATATGTTATAATCACAGCATTTTTCTTACAAGTAAAGTTGAAGATGATTCAAAGTGGTGTAGCAGTTGGAATTATAAACAATATAAACAAAAGTTTAAATTATGAGTGTGCCAGAAAGTGTTTGGTTAAATAAATAATATATCACGGTTATTCTAACAAAATTACTATTGACTTACTAGGATCTAATATTAAAAGACAAACAACAGCGATTTAGCAATTAAAGATATAGTACACTCCAAAGGTAATTAAACATATTACAATGGTAGTAATAAAGAAAATTATCATATTTGCGTAAACAAAAAGTTACATTTTACCCACTATATAGTGTCGTTTACAGTTAATTTTTAGAAGCAATGTGAGATCCAGAAACATTTACGTATGGCAAACAATTAAAATACGACGTACAACTTATCAGTTTAAAAAGTGATGCCAATCTACGTGTCAATTTTCGGTTTTCGTTTAAATTTAATTTATGAATTATATTAATAGTAATAATTTGTTCAATGTTTAACTCTTGATAAATGTCTTATTGTTTTTAATTATTTTTCAGAAGCAATATAAACAAAGAGTGAATCTTCTCATGTTGAAGTCACTGTCAGCAAGTATTATCTTTTTATAAAGAACATACTCATTAAGTTTGATGTAACTGAATATCTTAAATATAGCTATTTCTAAAGAGGAATGATGGCACAGAACAAAAATTGAATAAAAGCTATGACGTATACATACATATTTTGCCACATCGGAATTAAAAATAAGCCACTCTTAGATATTTTGGTTATCGATTATTCCAGGTTTGCAATCACATATAATATTTATAATCATTGTAAATGTCGTCTATTAGATAACATCCAAGAAGCTACACATATGTATATTGCGAGTTGTCACTCGGAACGGAACGATATAGGTGATTTTTTTTGCTGCAAAATGGTTTTAACTTATTTTGCTGTAACCAAGCTTCTTTAGCGAAATAACCGACTGCATTACAATCATTGTCACGCGATCGTCGTAAAAGATAGTATCCCTAAATAGCAATAGATAAAAAATACGTTTTATTAGCATTTATACGGTTTGATCGACATTAACCTCAATCTTCATACGTATTAAGTATATATTACATATTAACGTTAAAAACATACCTAGGTACATTTTAAACGTTCAGTAAAATCTGACGTATATGTGCAATAAATCGGAAGCAATGATAATGTTTATATATTATAAAAGGAAAAACTCACTTTTCGACCTCGGAGCCCGTTGCCGGGAATTCAAAATTTGAAGATTTCGTTACAAAGATTGTTTATGATTGTTTATCTAATTTAATCAATGTGTTCATCTAATCCTTAACACATTATGTATATATTTAATTTTCATAGTTATAACACACCGAGTTAATTTACAATCCGATTATTTATATTCAGTCAAATGACGAATTAATGAAAATTTTTGTCGCCTAGCAAAATTTTATTTATAAATAATAATTATTTAAATCTGTTGTCACGGTATTGTCGACCATTTTGTTTTATATTTGAATGCTTATTTTTCATTGGTCGAAACAACAGAATGCATTACCGGCGGCCCGAAAATCAATCGGAGCAAATTTAATTTTTTATTATAATTGAATATATTTCATTTGTTTACGTGTATTATACACCGTTCATACAAAGCTATACGATTTTCATAATTTTTAAAAACATAATCTATGAATGAAATTATTTCATTAAAATCTTAAATTGTTATACCTATTTTTGTATCAATTAAAAAATCATGACATATAGTTAATACATTTTTTAGACACATGCAATTAAGCTAATTGTTTATTTTTTTAAGGCGTGTAACCATTTAAATCAGCCTTAAAATAACACACATTCAAACGGACACAATATGTTTAAGTACCTTGTTGCAGAACATACAAATAATAAACGCCTAAATTAAAAATCAATTTGTTTTGTTATTTATTTTAAGTAAAATATTCTAAGATTACAGTTTTCATTGTTCTGTAACTTGTAATACGTTTGACCTAATTTCACAAACTAAACATATAAACATTTTTAAAACGTATTTTTCTCATAAAAAACCGGATTGGGGTCAAAAATCGCGTTTTTCTCAATCAGAGCTTTGTATACCACGCGCAGAAACGAAGCCAATTGCTATCCCGGGTCAAATATCGAATATAAATCGCCGTCCCCGGCAGACATCATCGAGTGGTCACAATTGTTCAGCCTCCGAGAATATTGGGGGCCCTAAGTCGCCCCAATTCCCATCGAACATCCCTATAATTTGCGGATAACCGCCGTACCTGAAGAAATTTCCGACCCGTTTTTTCCTCTTCCGAAAACCTTTACCGGTCCAATGGCACACACAAATAAACAAGCGATCATGTTTTTGCGCGAGATGTTATAGAATGAAAATTATTTCTTGTTGGCCTGATACGAAAGACCTTTTTCCGTTTCGGCGATTCCGTAATTTAATATTCAACACTTCGCTAAATGGTAACTCAGAATTAATAATCGCGGAAGACAATGATATGTAGGGCACGTGATATGTTATATAATAGATAATGTTTTCGTGACACTTAATAGAATGGTTGGATTTCTTATTGAGAAGGTTATTCTTAAAAATAAAAATTCTTAGAAGTAAAGTCATATATCAGAATAGTTTTAGAGTAAAGTAATCTTTTCCTTTTACATACTTTTAAAATATATATTTTCTAGCATGTATTATTAATATACAGTACATTTGATCCAAAAAGTGTTTTCTAAAGAACCTAATGAAATTTAATATTATAATACGTAACTAAATTTAAACCGTTTTATTCTAATCCTTGATACTCATAAATTTGTGGTATTTTATATTTTTTCGTATGGATAAATATGTATGTGGACATTATTAAAAATATAGTTAGTAAAAAATTTAGTTTACTTTAAAATCATTATTTCATCCATACACTCATGACGTCATAATCATTCCACAACGATCAGGATATTTAATATATTTTCATTTAATTTTAGCATAAAAATTGTTTTACATAAATAATATAATATATTGTGGGGGAACGATTTATTTGGTCACAAGCTTAGCAACACATACGTGGTGGCAGTGAGGACAACACATTCTTTTGGCGGCGTTACATAATAGCAACGGCTTAATTTATGTATAATTGCCGCCTAATAATATTTTATAAATCATCAATGATACAAACATAATAAAATTATTTTTATCTCAAGCACTGTTGATAAATTTATGTAAAATATATGATAGTAAGCATTTTATGCCATTTGACAATATAGCAACATGGTTTTACACTATATAATTATTAAAATAATATGTTTTACATTGAAATCGAGATATATAAAAACCTAAACGGATATATACATATGCTAGTATATATATTTTTAATTAATACGTAGGTATTAATCTTACATGCTCGAATATGCACGCCAAGTAATCGTATTTTTTAACAAATATACCATAGTGACATCATCACGACTATTTTCGTCAGTGTTTACAAACTTTGTGTGCTGTAAAATATAATATATTACTTTTAATAGCTGAACTAGATTTTTATTATATATAATACAATGCCAGTAATAGTACAATGCGTTCTATGGGAATAAAGCATTGCCATTCTGACTACGCCGCGCCTTCGACTTTCTCGGAAGCCGCTCCCGTTTCGCAAATTCACCGCCAGGGGCGCGCAGGGTCGAGGCTAGTGCTGTGCTCATCATGCGAAACGCTCGTTAACATCGGATTCTCAGACATTTTTCACATTGTTTATTGCTTGTTCACGCTTCTATATTTACGCCGAGACGGATAATTGTTATACGGTCGCGAAGGCGAATGACGTGAAATATCGACGGTGCTGACGACCCCTGAACGCGGATAATTAAAAGTAGCACAATAGACAAGTATTAAAATAATTGTAACTTCAGTTACTGTGAAGATAAAAAAAAAGATATTTCTCATTACTTATTTTATAATATGCTTAGATGATTTTATTATATTAAAGTGAAATATATAGTAGATTTTTTATTTATATTTTTCAGTAAAATATGGTATAGCAATACTTTGTCTTTATAAGTAAATAAAATGTGCATAAACGTTTTAACTATTATTAAATATACCTTAAATAATGAAATTACTATATAAAGCTAAGGCTCTTGGATACATACATATTTTTTAGCTGCTCATTGCGTGTAAAATATGTACTTCAAACATTTCTGCAGTTTTTAATCTATGCAATCATTTATTTATGTATCGCCAGTTTAATGGTATGTGCCACACAATCCACGTTCGTGAATGTAAGTAGCGCAGCATATTTTAGCAGCATTGTCTCTGATTTTGGAGCTAATTTTAAAGCTAATATGGAATGTATATGTCCCCCCCTATACTTATTTTGAATTTTTTGATATAAATATACTAATAATATATTTATCTGTTGTATTATTATTCATTAAATCAGAAAAAATCTATTATATCCCATGTTAAATTCAATCTATACAATTCTGTCAAACTAAATCGTCGTATCATCCGTCAAAACGTTGACGCCTCGGATTAATCTCATTTGACACACGAGCCGTATTCTGATGAGAAATTATTCAGAATCCGTCGCGGAAATAACTCCCAAGCGATTTCCTTTACAAATTTAGAATAATATTACAAAATATTTCATAATACACACAGGTGAAGATCTATTCAAAGAAAAGAGTATTATTCAAAACGAGATTCAATTAAATTTTATTTTATTTAAGATAATAATACACCATAAAATTACTTATCAAAACATTTACAACGCGAAAACCACAAATTCGTGTATCATAACTTGTTTCGAGTAAACGTCGGGTGTGTTTGGAAACATAATTTGAAACAATTAAGGGTTTCAACACAACCTTTAGTCGGTCAATCGTAAAACGATTACAGGCGGACCTCTCGAAATCCCTGTGGGAACATCCGTAATAAATTTTGTAAATGTTTATAATAACAACATGATCCAACAGATTTGAGCTGCTAAGAAAAAAAAAATATTCGGCAAAAATTCTTATCGCTTCGGTTATTTTAATTTTTGCTCATTAAGTTTTATATCTGATTATGAGAGTTAGCGTAGCGCACATATCTGAATTTCACAGCGGAAATTTAAATTTCAGGTTTAAAGAAATAAATGAGATATTCGTGTGGAAGATATATTGAGAAACTCTTGTAGTAAAATATGTCCAAATTATTTATCTCTAGGCCGTTCAAACATAGTAACAGATAGCATGTATTGTAGGTACAATGAGAGCAAGGACAAATAGCCAGACGATGTGTCCGCAAAATTCCCAAAGCAAAACATCTAAAAAGAGACATACACACTACAGCATGTCATGCAGTATAACATGCGCGACCTTCGTCCAAATAAATTAAACGTTCAGTTTTCCAACTAAAAAAATTAGATACCTACACAAATAAACATTCATCAATATATATTATAAAAAATCAGTATTTACTATTTATGTACGAGAGGTTTATCTGTTAGGATTGCCTAATTTTAGAATTAAAAAAATCTTTTGTTATGGTATTGCATTCCGAACTTAAAAATATTATAAGCACCCAGAACCGCAGAATTAATTAATATTTAATTTATTATTATATTTGCAAATTTAAATTTTATACTGATAGTACATCTTTCCAGTACGATCTAAAGTTTCTATATAAAGCCGTTAAGAGTTTGTTGGTGCAGTTTACACGTCACATTATATTCCAATAAACGTGTTATTTCATAAAATGCAACATTATCGTGGGGGAAAACATTTCCCTTTCTGTTCATTAAATGCGAACGTTTTTCAATCCAAAATATTGTTATAAATTTCTGGGTCTCGATGAATCCTATCACTGTTGTTATTTTATTTGTCGTAATGTAGGTTTTGAGGAGTCTGAAGTCTCCGATTGAACTCAGCGACTCTTCTTAGCTTCCATGTTAAAAATTAATCGCGAATGTTTTAAGATTTCAACTCCAGCTTTCAAGTTTATTAATAAACTTATTGACACAATATAAAATATGTGTTATCGCTACAGATCGATATTATCAGTGTCTTGACGAACCGTATGATACGGAATGTTATAAGATAACGCCCTTCCTCCTACAACAAAGAAGACTTGTTGTGTTGTAGGTATTATAACCATGAGGGGTGTTACTTCGCAGCTAGTAAGACGCAGATGGAAACTAGTGATAATATTATTTGTTATAATACATATTGCGACAGACTATGATGGGCGAGATGTTTTCTCCGAACAGTGGTAGAGAAGCTGGCGCAGGGATATTGTCCGTAAAAGATCCTTAAGAGTTCTGGTTGGTATGGCAGCGATGGTATTGCAGAGGTTGATTCCTCTCTATTGCGGTGCTCGTATGGTGGAATCCCTCTTAGGATGTGAACGTCCATGACAGTATGTTGTCCGTGGGTGGGCGGGCGTCTTTTCAAGTCTCTTCGAGTGTTCAGTATTCTGTATTCAGGCCTGCAAAGCTTGCTGACTAATCACAATTCTGCAGCGATCATCCAGCCAATCGTTGCACTCGCTTCTTGCAACAACGAAATAATATACGCCTTTTGAAAGTGACATTTGCATGATTTTTATGTCCGAGGTTAAATTGTGTAACGGGAATATTGTGGCCTTACGGTGCTATTTTGTTTCCCTTGACCGTTTCGTAACAAAGAAATATTCATTTAATGCGTCGAAGAATCCTTGCGTGTTATTTATGGGAGATTTAGTTCTAGTCGTAACGAGAGCCTTTGTGTGCGATCACACTATTGTCTAGTTTATCCTTATTAATAAATAATCACTTTGGGTCAGATTAATGACGTGAGTTTTAAGAATAAAATCCTCCACAAACGAATGCTCTGTGTGGTCCCTACAAAATAAATCTAAGAGACGTCATTCATAGTCTTATTGGTTTAAAATAATTATGCAGCAATATTGTCCAAATTTTTAGTAAGTCGCTTTAAATTATCAAATTGTTGGCATTACTTTTTGCTATTTTTTTTGTCCGATTTTAAAAGTACATAATAAATTACATATTTAATATCAAACCACATACATTTTTTGGTACAATCGTTTGGGGTAAAAAAGGGATGCTGTACAAAGAGAATAACATTACTATGCACAACTTACTTATTTTCCCGTTACATATATTAAGCTTATGTATTATGTGACAAATTATGCGGCACCCAAACACTGAGCATAGACACCACCCACAGCTCTTGAGATGTACGTTATTATATCCGAAGAGCTGTCCAATGGAAGATCAATCTTCTAAAGAACGAAATTTGTTGCACCATGAACGACATATTTAAATTTAATATAACATATAATAGTTTACTCGCATTAATTTGAAAAATGTCATAGATGTCTCTAGCTAGTTTTATTTTTTGGTATTATTAGTTAATCGTTTCATAAAAAAACTTTTACTTATCAAGTTAATAAGCGAAAACTGCAAAAGTTCTAGTTTTTTTTATTAATTATGAATTTCTAACAATACAATTTTTTCTGTTAATAGTGAATCAACAGAAATCATTTAAAGTTTTAAACCAACCGTCATTTCCATCGACAGAAGTAAGTTTGTGACGAATTGCTTTGTACTGACAGAATAATTGTAAGCACACAATGCAAGTATAAACTTAATCGGGAAAGGCATTGTTGCCAAACAACTAAAAAAACATTCTAGATTGATTAGTAACATAGCATACTATTGTTACAGATAAGCTCCTGATGTCATTACTTTGATGTTGTATGTTTACTCATTGATGGATCATGTTATTGTGAAGGTTTTTATGAGTGTCTGAAGTCCCCAATGAAACTCTGTGTTCCAAGATTATCACAGAAGATTTCGAGGAGGGTTAAATATATAAATAAACTTGCGATAACTTCAGCTTTCAGTTCATTGTTGAACTTTATAGACACAACATGAAATAATTTGTTATTTATATGAATTAGTTACAACTCATATGAAGATCGATATTACCAGTGGTCTTACTAACCGTTTGGTACGGTGGTTATATGGATATTGCTTCTGGTACATAACATATAATACTTTGTTGCGTACGATGTGCTGAAATCAAGTCTTAAAATCAATATGAAGCGTTTTAGTCGCTACGCAAAAATTCGTTGCTGAGCGAGTGACCTCTGAATAAGCTCATATATTATAACACTACGTACCAGGTAAATATTTAAAATTTCATTAGAACGGGTACGAATGAAACAATTTTACAATCCTTTGTATTTTGCATCTTAAGTGTTTGAAGTGGTTTCATATTATAAAATAAAGATAACTTCCATATGAAAAGAGTCTAGTTACAACTTTATTCCACACAGATTTTAATAGCCTATATATATTGTGTCAGATTTATTAACAAGGTATTCATTATTATTGCAAGAGATCGATTTCAAAACCGAAAAACGGTATCCCTTATTAGGCTAGCCCTTCCTAAGAAAGGTAACCCTCCTTTGGCGACCCTAGTATAGGAGAGTTGTGGGCATCGTGACTCGGGTCCGTGTAATTGGACGTCTCGTTTCACTTATCATAAAATCGCGTCTAATACTAAGGTACGGCGGGGCGCAGTCAATTATCAAAGTAAATCGTTTCATAGCACTTTTCACAAAGTATGGCGAACGCGGAATTGCCGGAGAAAGATATATTGTAGATCCTATGGGCGGCTGCGGCCAGGGCCGCAATTACCATTACGCAACGTGTAATTTGAACGGTGGCAATTTACACCGATTCGTATTACACAATTGCTCTATCAAAGCTGGCGACGTAACTCGAATCGATCGTTTAATTGAGAATGTCACGAAAAATAGTAATGAATACATAGACGGAAGCGCAAAATATGTAATATGCTTGTAACAACTTTCTTTTGGTGTAAAGTTTTATACACAATCTTGGAACGTGCCATGCCATATACAAATGCATCTCATTTTTTTTCTCTGTAAAACACGCATGGCTTAACTATATGCTAGTATTTAAAATACACAACATTTCTCGCTTAAAGTTCAAGTACAGAGAGCAAAGAAAATCTCCATGGATTTGAATTCTTCTCTGTACAATAGAGTTATACCTATTTGCAAAATCCCAGTGAATTGTTTTCTTCTTAAGCATAATATTTAATTATTTATAGTTGTAAACTAAATTATTATTTGTCAAAGTATTGTTATCAACTAATGATCCAATACTAGTTTATAAAAAACGACACGTTTTAAAGTCGTTAGAAGTAGGTTAATATATTAATTTTGATATATATATAATGTACTTTTTCAACTTTTATGATGATAATATCATTATAATAAAATGTAACCTTTCGTAAATACGAACGTAATGCGAACTTAAGTGTAAAGGATTAAATGTTAAAGTTTATCTTATTTTTAATAAGCCTTGACATTTAACCGAATTAGCATAATACTTTTTGAAATACAAACAGAAGTTCATAAAAACACCTAAAAAATACAAGTAACGAATTAAATATTTTTCCTATTGTTAAAAATAAATCATAAAAATATAAATTAACTGATCAGAAAATATTAAAATATATATGTAAGAGGTGTTTATTATTTTTTAATGTTTTCCATTTCTCAAGAACAGAAAAATTGCTCCAAATTTCTAGAGAATTTAAATTTCTTTATTTGAAAGATTTTTTAATTATCTTTTATAATTATAATATAGTTAAAAATTAAAACATATAATATAATAATTAACGTTAAATTATTATATAAGATATTATTATAATTTTGAATAAAATATTTGATGCGTGTAAAATAACGATCACTTTCCATCATATGATATTTTACATTGTATTAAAAAATAATACAGCATCTTATCAAATGATTTATTCAGAAAAAAACATTAACTTTTGTTTCATTTACTCAGTGAACGAATCCTCGAAATTTTCAAGATCATGTTTGCTTCTGTTATGAAATTTATATTATCAAACAATCTCGTCTTTTCTCACTACCTGCTCTGAATGCAGCTGTTAATTAAACTGGTATAAACCACTACTTGTTTTTAAACTGAGTCAATACTATTTAGCCATTTAATACTATTTCTAATATATTTTTTAGTAAGATTTTCTATGCAATCATACAATACTTCTATAAAGACAGAATGTATTGATTTATAACTTTAAGCGATGAATGTTGTACATATAATATAAAGTGTGTTTTAGATACTATTTAGCATCAAAAGTAGTAATAATAGCATTTTATGGTCAATCTTTTAGTTGAACCATGCGTGTTTTACATAATAAAATAATATCTTATCGTATGGTTTAGATAGCAATAACATAAAAACTTTGAATCTTGTTTTATTTACTCAGCAAACCAACCCATGGCTAAAACCTAACAATATAGTCATTCGAAAGTGAGAATTAATCGCAATTCTGAAAGTTTAGTTATTAAACTTATATTGTTAAACAATATTTACGGGGTGTTACTCTGAAATCCCTGTCCTTTTTATCACTACCTGATCTGAATGCTGTTGTAAATTGTATTAATTTAAACCACAATTTATTATTTAATTATTTTAGGATATTTATTTATTACCTTTTAAATTTGTAATTCGTTTAATTAATTATTTTAGGAAATTTATAAAAGTTAAATACAATTTTAAATGTTTAGTTGAAAATATTTTGGGTAGACTAATAATATAGATAAACTTAAAAATATGCTCGATATAGAAACTAAAATAATTATTCATATATAGAATATATTAAAAGCTAATTAATATATACGTTAAATTATAGTAAAAAAAATAAAAAAGTACATTAATAGAAATATTATATATTATTTAATAAAATCAAAATTATTGTATTAACCTACTTCTGAATATATTTTAACTATTTTAAAACATGTGATATTTTAAAAATATTTTTTTTTTATAACCCATTAGACAAGTGAGAATTATTGTTGTATTTTATAAAAACAGATAGTTATCACGTAGAGATTAGCGAACAATGTAAAATTTATATATAAACCCTGTATATGAAAATAATGAATAAATTTAGATAACCTCAAAACATTAATAAAATATTTAATATTTTTATTATTTATTTAAAATATTACTTAACCATTCAATTACTTTGAAGCGTACCTAATATAGTCTACAATATCGTTATAGATTCACTCAGCTTGAAAAAATATTACAATCGCGCTTATTCTGACGGTATTTTTGTATTAAATTATAGATATTACGTATTTTTTTAAATGTTGAGAGTGACATCATCGCGCCATAGACACATTTCAATTCAAAGTGTTTATTGAAAGATTTAGATTACATTTTACTAAGAAGAAAAATGATTTTGAATAAAAAAAAATCATTATTTGATAAAAAAAAACAATAAATGGACAAAACATAAAAGCACAAGTAAAAAAATTGAGTGTCTTAAATTTATTTTAAATCACTGATTCTTTGTTAAAACTATTTATATGGTTATTAAATAAAAAACGGTAATGGCAACTAGTAATTTGGAGTTATTTCATAAAGTAATAAAACAGATTCGCGTTTATTATTTTATATATATATATATATATATATATACTAGTATATGCATTTTGATAAACTTAATGACTTTACGCTGACAGAAAAATACCTACATCGTTTGTATCGGAACTTGGTTTTTTATTGAAACTTTATAACAAAATTGTATGCCAAACCATCAAATATAAGTAAAAGAAACAAAATATCTTTCTTTATCTAAGTAATGGTTAATACAATAAATTACGAATTAGGCATTTTTAAGAAACCTGAATATTAAAATTATTATATCATTTTTAGTTTAATATAATTTAAAAAATATATTTAAAATATAATATATAAAATAACAATAGCACAAAAACCCTTTTAACTAACACAATAGCAGACATTAAAGCATTTTTACGAGCTTATGATTTATTACAGGGGAGGCGCATTACATTTTCCAATTTATTTGAGTGGTACATTAGTCCATATCTTACCGTCCAATCCAATCCAATAAAAGTATTTATTTAAAAAAAAAACATTCCACACATTAACATAAAGTAATAAAGTTTAACAAAAAATAATCTGCCATTCACATTTATAAATACATCTATATTTAAATGTAATATATGGTCACGAAAAGGAGATCCTTCGGAATTATCCTTTAAAACCCTATGGCTACTTCGCAGCCTTTCGTGTTGCTTGTAAATCTTGTTCGCTATAAATCTCGTGACTCATATCTAAAATATCCCACTCACAAAACTTTATTTCCTGTGTTATATTTTTTTCCACCTAACATAAATCAATATAATTACGTTATATTTTCAGAATGGAATATTATCTACGTTTAATTATATTTATTTGCTGGTTCAAGTTTAATATTAATCCTATATAACGAAGAGATGTATCTGTGTGATTGAAAGCAAGGATTTACACTAGACTGATTTTAATTTACCGGTAGTTAGTTTCGCGGATTATGCTGCGCCTCTGGTGGCTGATTCGCTCGAAGACCGACGGCTGAGCGTCAGGGAAAATCTCATCAAAAACCAACTGTGATGGATCGAGAGCTCCGTGAAGAATGGTTCAAGAAAAGCAAGTGACATTGAAGTCAATTTTTGATTACGTAATACAATAAAAAATAATGTAGCTTACCGGTCGATGCACTTACTAGATTGAAATCGAACAAATAATCTAAACTGGTAGTAAAAAATTGATTAAAGTAGTAATATTTTTAAGTCATGATCTGATATCTAGAATATCAAATACGTCAATTTTTTATAACAAACCAAATATATATATACAGAAGTCTCTTAACATCAAAGAAAAAATATCATTTTAAAGCAGTGCTTAAGAGTTCTCATAAATGGTTACACAGCAGATATATATTGCACATAGATACATTCTGTTATAATCTAGATATATGTATGTATATACACATACAAAATTTCGACTAGAAATAGTCCAGGGATCTTCTGATAATAGTTGAAGAAACTTCATTGAAGATACACATTTAAGTTGATTTACTTAAATATAAATTGAATAACATTTTTTTGTGAAAAATAAGTACGAAAGACCACAATGCTCGTTATAAAAAAAATCCAATACTTGATTCTAATAATACAGAATAAAAATGTATCATTAAATCGAATATCTATCGAGTGTCGTTTGTCACGGGATAACTTGAGATTTTCGTTCGACCGCGACAAGTTGCATTTTTAAGCCATCCCTAACGAGATCCACCTACCCTTCCTTATACATAAGTGAATGGCCCTAAGTAGTTTCGGGTCCGTTTCTATTGCTTATAAATTTCAAGTTGTATCCACAGCCCTCTCTCGAGTTGAAAAGCCTCTGAGAAAGAGACGACTTCCAGTCGTTAGGAGTGTTCCTTGGCTAGCGGTGAGTACATACCCTGGATACATAGTATATAAGGAATTCCAATCGGTCAGAGAGCGGGTGCCTAATCGAAAATCTATGACCGGCCGATTGCGGCTTTGTGTTATTGTCGAGCGCCTTCCGGCGGCTCTCGCGTTAATTGGATTATGTCGTTCCGGTCTTCTTCCGCACTTCTAATTAGCAGAATGCCGTTTCCGGGATGGGACTCCCTCACGGGCCATAACTCTCGCCGCGGGACGGGGTAATCCAGAGCCGGGATAAAGGATGGGAGCGAGAGTTCCGGGATATAGGACCGATGCGGTCGCTGTTTGATTAAGGCGCCGATGAGTTGTGATGTCTGACGGCTATGGTGTTACAATTTATGTAATAATATATAAAGGGTGAGAATAGTAAGTACCGCCACATCAACTAAGATTTATTTAATAACTTTAATAGTAAAAATATGGACAATTAAAAAGAGAAAGAGAAAGTCAATTAACTAGACTTTGAATTAAATCATAAACAATTAATCGATTCGTTCTATATATATATATATATATATATATATATATATATATATATATATATATATATATATATATATATATATATATATATATATATATATATATATATATATATATATATATATATATATAATATATATCATTGCATAAACACCGTGCCTAAAACATATTAAATCATTTAGCTTATGATTTATTTTTGCAATTGATTTAACACTTAAAGATGTTCGTCACATCATAAATAAAAACTTGTGGCAAAATAAAAATAGTTACCGGAGATAAAACGTATCAATTACATATTTGATTTTGAAAGGGGGGTTATTTTGAATTTAATACCGTTTTTTATTGCAACAAAAAATCACGTTTAAATTGTGATATTTATTTTATTAATTGAAATGTAATTTTATTCTAAAGATATAACCTATTCTCACCTCTCGATTCCATTAGCATCAAAAGGCTTTTATTAAAAATATTCCGATTGCCCCCTTTTCATTACTCTGGATCTTATTAAAATTTGAGTAATTGCTGGCAAAAATTGTTGTGATTCGGAAATAACAAATGTAATACTTCAAATTGAAGTTGAGAATAATATTTTATCGATAAGATACTCATTCAAGCATGAAGCACGCTCATGCATCCCAGAATAATATATTTTGATCACGAATAAATCTTTCGTTGAATAGCTTGAAGTTTAATATTTAGGCATTTATATGCAGAAAAATACATTTTTAAGTTATATAATTATTTTTAAAACTTTACGTGAGAAAGTTTTTGTATTTTACTTTTATATGATACAGTAGAATTGAATTTATTTTTCTGCATGAAAAACTAGTTTTATATGTAAATGATTTCTCTGAAGTAATGCGGTTAACTAGTAACAGTTCAGACATTTTTACAAGCTTCGTATCTATACTTTCTGAATATTCATCGTATGTAAAATATTTCTTTTTTTTTTTAACAAGTTTATATAAATATAACGAGTATTTCTATATAGTATTCGGAACTATATTAAAATAATTATATATGTACATATAAATACAGAAAAAAACAAATGAATGCTTGTGCTAATCAATATAATATAGCAATATCACGATTGAAGCTTTTAAAGCACTTATATAAATAGGCAGATACAAATAATTGCTGAATACAAAAGTAATATTAAATGGTATATGGTGGGTTTTCAATTAGTATAAAAACTGGAACAGCTATTTAATGTTTATACTTGAAGTATTATTGTTTGAAATTTCTAAGAACTAATTTGAATTGAAAACAAAAAGTTTCCATCAAAAACCAACAAACGTTAATTAAATTGTATACATATTAAAAATAAATTTGTTAGCTTGTAATATAAGAATGTAATAAATCTGCGGTTGAAAAAAACAATTAATCATAATACCGAATCTCAAAATAACAGATTACAAAACGCATCTAATGACTGCGCTGCTGCTTTCTTTTAATAAATAAAAAAATAATTAATAAACCCCCCGGATAAACATGGTACACCGTGAAATATGGCGGCGATAATTCATCGGCCTTTCGGCGTTGCAGAAGAAAAAATCGCTGTAAGCATTTGTAATCTTCAGCGGGTTTTCCACTCAGTAAAGGCCTGATGTGGGATGTAGCCCGTCCCCGGGAAATAACCACCCTTAAAACCCGTTTCGACCCCCGTCAACCCCCGTCGGACCACCGGTCCGGAACTAACAAGTAAAATTGTTTATGCATGTCGTACAAATGTCGGAGTTCCCATTGAACACGTCGACCAGAAGCAAACGCGGCACGGGAAATGATCCCGGAAAGTCCGGAAAAATCATAAAAAACAACGCAACAGCCTATTTTGCGTAATAAATGTTTAACTTTCGGGAGCGATTTTTTATTCACAATTACATTTTAATTGTTAACTTATATTATTCAGTTTAGTAAATATCTAATCAATAATTATAATGTTTAATTTACATTAAAAATTCTTGGAAATATTTTAATAAATTTATGAAATTTAATATGAATTATTAAATTGTATTTGTTAAATATATTTGTTATTTGTAATAATGAAAACTAATAATAATAAATTCCTGGAAAATATAACTTTCCATTTGGCTGATCTTCTACATTTATATAGTAAACACGCTTATGTACAGGGTATGAAATAATATAAATATAATATTTCAAAACACATTAATCTAATAAATTATAAGCTTCGATTCTAAAGTTATTGTTATTATTGTTGATGTATATAATTTAAAATGTATATTATTGGTTGTATAAAGGCCATCATGATGCATTGTAATGATAGGCTAATTTATAATAAAAAATATATATAATACTATAATTATGCATGTTTTTTTATAGTCCACACATATGTTGAAATAATTAAATAATATTTTAAATATTAATTGATATTTATATTTTATAAATAAAATATTTATTGCAAGCATTTTCATATTTTAACTAAAATAATTTAGCTGAATCACCTTTTCTTAATCATTCGATTCGTCGTAGAAGACAGTGCGTTGCAAAACCTACGTTATGATGGGCACGAAATCCTTAATCCTGGGCAAACAATAGCAGGAATTTTGCACGAGGAATTAAAAAAAGGCCTGCACTTCAGTAGAAGTCGAATAGTTCTTCAACACGAAAATATACGCCTTCATATAATAAAATTGCCCTTGAATATAATAATTGTATTATTCACATTTCTATTGCTTTCTGTGACGGCAGTAAGGGCGAACAAGATACAGGCCCAAAAGCCGCCAGATGAAGTGCTGAGCGACGCGACGCAGATCGTGTACTGTCTCAGTCTTTGCCGAACGAATCCGGTTATTTATCGTCCCATCAGTTTATTATCGTCATTTGGTAAAATATTTAAAAAAAAATAATCTTAATGCGCTTAAAAGAATTTTTAGAGAATAAAATTATTAACGAACAGTTTAGTTTCCGCAAAAATCACTCGACAAAACAGCACATATGCGCTAATTTTAATATAAAATAGATTTCGGGACTATGTTAGATATAGAAATAGCTTTCAGTATAGGATGGCATGATATGACGGTTCGATTTATAAACTATGGTGTGTAACTCTTTACAAGTGCATAGACTGACCAAAATATTTTTGCAGATAGTTTTAATCACAATTCTGAGAAGTATACAAAGAAATTCGTCGTTTTTAATTGCTTACTTGAGCTTCAAAAAAATATGTTCAGTTGCGTTATTTCGTCCTTTATTTGTCGTTCTAATTTTTTTATTTAATAATATTTTTTTATAATTTAATAATAATAATTTAAAAAACGCGAATTAAGAAAAGAGGACAATAATGTCAAATAGAAAATAAGCGCCAAATACCTAGGCTTACACCTGGACTCCAAGCTTAAATTTAATAAACATATTTTGGAGCTTCGCTCTAAAGGGCTTGCCACCATTGCGGCCCTTAAACCGATATTTAATAGAAAAAGTGCGTAATAAGTCATTTTTTTATAATAACAGCCGATTTAAATGTTAATGGTACTAAAAATATATTAACTGACTTATATATTACATTTATGTAACCAGTCATGTACGCTTCCTGCATTTTGCAATTCAAGCCATTCTTTTGATCAATAAGACATCATTTCATAGCTTCCACAAGCCGAGTGCGAAAAGTTATGACACCGCTTTATAATCACGTATTTTGATTGCAAAAGCTCCCAAGTCGATCCATCGTTTTCGCGAGCTTTTTAGACTTCACTTTCGGTAATTCATTACTTAATCGACTCGAAAAGTTACGCGACAATGACAACAACATCGATAGTGTTGTGCTTTGACGAGTCGCACAATAAGCAAAAGCTCGTTTGTTCTGTCTAATCGAGTTGCTCGTCTCGAAATTGAACTAGAATTGGCGCTACAAAGACTATATACAATATTTTGGGTATGGGTGTGGGGGTCGGTGTAAAGTTCTGAGCCCCTAGGGTTATGAGCCGTCTGCCGTATTCAATCGCCATAATTATTCCCATTAACAACATATTAACAGTTTCGGGATGCGCGTGCAAAACAATTAATGCCGAAGCAACAAACTCGTCTGGAACAACACCATACATACCATACACACTATATCAATATTCTAGAGCTGATCAAAAAGTTATGGAACTATTATTTATTATTTTTCTTACGGCGTGAATTTAATTTCGTATTATTATTCGACTCAAATCTAATAAACGCTTATTAAAAAAATCACCGTGTATATTTTATCTTCAAGTATTATTATATATTAATGTAGACATGCGTATATAAACATTTTAGTAAATAATATAAAAATATCAATTATATAAACCACCATTATTGAAATACCAGTTCTAAAATATTCAAATACATTACTGCAAAGCTAGAAAATTCGATAACTTTTTGATCACTTTACGTGAATGCATACTTCGGTTCGATTTTTAATACCGCGAAGGAATCTGGTTTCGTAAGGATATTTGATTCTATAATAATGTATCAGGTATGAAATCTCGCGGTGATACGCGATTCCTTGTACTTGTAATAGAAAGCCCTGACGTTTGATATGTGATATTTACGGGCGTAAAAATGATCGGATTTCGGTATGGGTTTAATTAAAAGGCGATTCGATCCGATAAATATCGGTTGTTTGATTATAATTAGGGCTATGTGCTTAGGTCGGATGTACAAAAAAGGGAGCACTAATTTAATTTTTGGATTAAACATGAAATATAATTGGTATAAAAAGCGTAAATAATTATTAAAATTTAATTTTATCGATTTAAAATATACAATATAAAGGATGAATCAACTTCAGTTTCAGAACTATTTTTAATTATTATGCAACAATATTAAATATGTTTAATAAATTTACAAAAAATACAAAATAGGGAAATAAGAGTAGTTTTAAATAAAAATAAATTTAATTATTGTAGAAGTATGATTAATAGATTGGAATAGTTGGATGTACAAGAAGTATTAAAGATAAATGTTCACGTATTTATACATAAGTTAATATGTTACCAGAGTATTTTAATAAGAAATAAAGATGTACATAGATTTAATACTAGACAATTTAAGAATAGTTAGGTATAAAAAATCGAGTACGGCCGGGGGAATAATTCGTATAAAAATATTTCTATGACAATCCGCAAAAATAAAAATGTAGCGGGTTTCTCAAATAGAACAAAAAAAACACCTTCGTTTAATAAGAAATAAATTATAATATTAGGTATTTTGATTTATTTTCTATTGATGTTTCTTAATAAGTCTTAAAATGCTCTATAATATATTAGCTAAATAAATTAATAAAATAAAAATTAATATATATATATCCTTATGCCTGCACTACACTCTCTGGAAGTTGGCCAAGGTTGGCCAAGGACGGAGAATATAGTAGGTTACTTCGGTCGAGTTCGGTTTTGCCCGCTCTAAAATCTCTCAGAAGTTATCCGAGGCTACCGAGAACCGGAGGTAAAGTGGGGGTAATTCAGTCGATTTGGCCAGCTTTGAGTGCTTCCGAACATTGTCGGCATTATTTCCGAGTTAAAGGGACTGAATTCGGAGCTGCTCTTTCGAGCGCGAGCAGTGAGATACTTCCCCTTTCGTTCTCTAGCGTGTTAAGTAACGACAGTGAGAGAGATAATGATATGGTTTTTCGTAAACTGAGATAGAACGAGTAGCTCGGTTCAATTTCAGAATGCGCTTAGGCGTCCTATGGTCAACACGCATGTCGAACGCTGCATCGTAGTCACATAGTCAAGTTATAATACCTCATGCTTATCGGGGACTTTAACAGACTCTTACTGACATTATATAAAAGGGATTAATTATATTTTTAACAGATATCATTATTATATTTTTTTTTCATATAAAATTAAATGATTAAAAAATAATTAGTGGTACTTGATTTTGTTAAAAAAAAATCGTTTCAAATATCCTTATGTATTTTCCTATATCGGTTTATATAAATGTCCCACCATAACGAATTCTTATTTAGAATCGATGGCGACAAATTCTAGGATAGTTACAGATGTAGTGTTCGTATTCTGAAGTATCATTTCTATGCCTTATGGAATTTTGCAAAAGCCGACAAAATTTTGCGTAAATTGAATATTTACAACCGAAAAGTTTTCACTGATATTGCATTGGTGAGTGCCCACACAAACTTAATAAAATGACAATTTAAAAATTGCGATTATTTTCTACATTATTTGTACGTGACAGAAACCGCCGTCCGGACGTCACTCACGGTCGCCGTCCGAACGGCATATGAAATTTGTGGCAGTGTGGTCGCTTACTCGAAGTCATAGGTTTCGGCCGACTTCAGTTGTAACTTCGGTTCGGATCCCTTCTAGAGAGTGTAGTGCAGGCACAAAATTTATGTTTTATTTTGAAAAAGTCCCATTTATATTATAAATATTAATAAAAAAAATTTTAATCGAATATTTGTGTTTAAAAAAATTTTGGAAACTGAAGTTGGGTCACCTTTATTGCTCGTATATGGACGTAAGTTATTAAACGTGGTACTTGCGATTTTTTAGATGGGTAGTTGAAGTAGGTTAACTTGAAGCTCAATTACCTGTAACAAAACATATGATTATTTTAATAAAATAAATTAACATAATACTATAAAATGTCTTTATATTTTAAATCAATATTTGATGATTGTATATAAATGGAAATCATGCAAAGAAAAGTATTGTACAAAATTTAGCATATATATAAACCAAAAACTTAATTGATTACTGCTAAAATATCTTAACTGAAAATAATGAGGAAATGTAATTGATAACCATGTCATTTCTCAAAATATTTTGTGGAGCAACAATTAAGGTTCAAAGATAAACTTTAACAAGACTGCATCGCAGTCATAAATGATTGAGTGATAGCCAGAAATGCAAACTAGATAATTGAAGCAATTTTCATGGATTTCAATATAGATTTTAAAACAATGCACAAATTACGTTTATTATAGCGTAACGCTACTTATGACTTTTTTACGCGTTTTTTTGTGGAACGTATCCACCGCGTAAAAAAAATTAGGTGCATATCAAGTAAATATAAATTAAATAAATGTACAATAATAAATTATATAGAAATCTTTAAATTATTATGGATATTAATAATTTAAATATAATCTAAAATAATTCAATAGTACCAGTTGTAAACATTCAAAATAATATTAAAAGAGTAATATTTTCACTATCTAAAACGAGCAATATAAAAAGTTAAAATATAACAGTATTATTTTACCTCATTTAAACTTTTGTATAATTATACTTTATATGCTTAATGAAGCACATTAAACAATGAATGAAATTTGCAGCATAGGGGGAAAGTAGTATTAATTAAATATGGATTTACTAATTGTAAAAGTGTGCTTGAGCGCCTGGAATGGTTGGATTTAAGATAAATATTAGACTTAAATGTTTTTGTATATCAGTAAGAAAAAAATATATTTTCGTGATATTTAATAAATTATTAAGTAATAAGTGTATATGGATGTAATACTAGAAATAAAGATACTTAAAGCTTTGCTAAGTCAAAATAGTCGTGGGTTAATATAATATTATCTTACATATATCGCAAACGTAAACTATTATTTTTTTAAATAATTTAATAAGCTAAAAAACAAATCTGTTTTATTAAAAATCGATTGTTTCTCAGGCAAGATATTTACAAAAAAATGATCCTCAAAATTATTTGACTTTTCAGGGAATCGAACCGTAAGAAGACGGTACTAAGTATAAACACGTATTTCTTTCTGAAAGCGAAGGGTATGAAAGCAAGAGTAGCGAAAGAAGACATTCGCATCTCGGTACTTTGAGATGCTTATCATTTGGTTGGTTTTCGTTTAATCCTGGGAACGTGCTCAGGTGTGTATGTAGTAAGTATCCGGCGGATCTGGCAAGCGGCAGTAGCAAATAATAAAAACCCAAGCAACAGCCAGCCATTCAGAACGCTGTGCATTCGCGCATTCAGAGCCCAGAATGGGCATTTAAGCTTAGATCGCAGATAATTTCAGCCGCTTTCAGCAATATCATCAACCGTGTCATCGGCTCGGGGCTGAAGAGGGTCCGGCACCTACTACCTGCTCTAAAGCGCCAAAAACGAGACCGAGATTTGGGCGAATCGAAACTGATGATTGATTAAAAAATACTGCTGAAATGCTGATTAATTAAATTTGTAATCAGGCTGGTTTGTAAATTTCATTTAATACAATGTAATAAATGATTTAGTTGACAAGCATTTTAGAGAAAAATAATAATTTAAAGAAATGTATTTTTATACAAAGATTCCACCTATTCTAGGAGTAATTGAAATTTAGATATAATCCATTTTTTATTCAATTAAATATTACCTACTTAGCTATTTAAAAAAACATTACCATTAAAGAAAGTATGTTTATGTTATACAGTAAATACCGAAATGTATGCTTTACTATAAAATGTTTATATTCTAGTCATAATTCTTCTTTAAAGAAGTGATTGCTTTTATACCTATATTTCTAACAACGCTGTAAATCTTATTCCTAATAAACTGATAATTCATATTTAGAACTTGTAATTTATTATTCAGGAAATTCAATAATGGCTTTTGAAATCTAAATCTGGCATAATATATGCAGACGTATTGCTCGTAACATGTAAATACTATTATTATGCATTTATATTGTTTATAACAATTATCTATTACGAATTATAGTTTGTCTATTTCCAAGCACCTGGAAATATTATATTGTATTGTAAATAAATTATAGAATTATGTATTACAGAACCCTTTTATATTGTATATGTCATAATAGAACACTCTTAAATATAAATTCATAAACTGAAATAAATAAGGTTATGTGTGTGTTCCTACTTTTCTTAAGAACTAGAGATGATTGATTTACAATTTAATGCACAGACAAATATATAACATAGTATGTACATATATTCAATAAAAATTTAGGTGTCAGTATTGTCATCGAATGGGGAACAGTAAGGAAGTATTGCAGTTGTGAAATACCAGTATAAGTCAAATAAGACAACCCGATTGAGACGTAAAACTAATTTAGAACAAATAGCGTTAATGTATAGCTCCGCTCCTGATCTATCCCTTTAGATAAAGCTGCACTTTTAATGTAACTACTTGTGGATAACCGTCCGATAATTACAAAGAAGACTAACGACAATGTTAATTCGATGTGAGATTTAGTACTTTTCATATACGTATCTCGATTAAAAAATGGTTTTAAGAATAAAAATAATTTAATATATCATGGTAATTAATAATAATTTATTTAATTTAAATTTAGTGTAACTATTGTGCAATTCAAGTATTATGAAATACCAATTTCAATTATTTTATCTTTAATTCAGTACAGCTTTCTAAGTAGTCTGTTTGAACTACCACAATGCCACAATGAATGTCAGAATTCTGATTATCATACATGTATTTAAATAAAAATAAGTTTCCAAGAAGTTGTCGTCGTTCGTGATATAAAAAGTATGTTTTACGCAGAACCCTATTTGAAAAATACTGCTTTAGCGATTTTTATATAGCGTTATACGGCGAATTTTGGAATAACTTATTTTGTATAATATAATAAAAAAAATAGTTGCAATAACATTAGTTAGTATTTATTCAAGAATTATTTATTAATAATTTCTGGAGAAAATGTAAATATCAACAAAAATATTTTTCTAAATAAATAATGTATTGCTATTTATTAATTTTATATGTTGAATTTTAAATATCTAAGTTATAATATATACATATATAATATCAATCAAACGTGTTGTAACAACAAAATGTGCATTTTTTAAGATGTTAAACCGATTCTTTGGAAACAGTCAAATTATATTTGATTATGTCAAATATAGAGATATACAAAACAAATAACATATCATGTAGAAAATAATATTATTGAAAAATCATCAATGATTAAGTAGGTGGCAATTTATTTTGGCCACAAAACTAAGCGGTACTCTGGTAACATGTGATAGCGGTATTTTGATGGACCTTGACGGGAAAATGGCGACCAAGGGCGCCTCATCCACCGATCTTCCGATTATTTATAACTATAACATCAATAAGCTACTATTGTAAATAATTTAATAGTTAATAAAATTTATTTTATTAGTATATGGGAGGTATATATGTACAAAAGTAGTATTGAAATAAAACATTTTAGTACATAAAAAAATAAATGATAAAAGATCTATTTATGCGTTAAGAAGTAAAATCGTCTATAAGGATATTATTTATATATAAATGTAAATAATACAAAGTAAAGTCGGGTTTGATAGATACAAAATAAAATAGTTATTTAATGTAGCGAATTTTTTTACCAGTCGCTTGATTCAGTTATTGAATGCAACCATAAATACAAATCGACGATTCAGCATTCCAACATTTTTACCATATAGCATATCATATTTTTTTTATCTATTTCAGCATATATCGTATTATATGAAATCCGCAATATATTTATACATAACTGTCGTGCGCATTGTGTAACTTATGACCACAATCGGCATTGTGACCGTTATAAATTGTGTGAGAGAGAATTTGCTCGCCTAGGGCCGCACTTTTGTCGGAGCCCTTGATGAGCGCACTCGCTTTCGACCTAATAAAAGGCGAGAAAATTCGCAATCCGACGCCAACTATCCAATCTGGTGCCGAGCTGATAAGGTTAAAGGCTAAAATGTCGGTTTTTAGACGGGAACTTTCCATCCACTAGAAGAGTATTTCATAAAAATGTATACTCAATTTAATATCATAGATGCATAAAGTAATAATAATAATATTTTAAGCAACCTCTTGAAAGTAATATTATTATATTTATCATAAATTATTATAAATATATATTGTAATTACTACATCCATCGTTTTTCTAAAGTCGATCGTGAATTTTTATTAACATTTTAGTACCCCGAGGGAGAAATTCTTAATAGCCTAATATAAAAAAGGACACAAAGATGCATTTAGAATTCATGATATTTAACATTTAATCATAAATAAATGTTACATAAAAATTATTACCAGACAGTAATTGATCCAATGGCTATAAATATATATTGTAATGCATGTTTATCTATTATGCTGTATTTTTTTAAAGAAAAGAGCGAAACATTAAATCGCAGATATTTAAGTATATTGCAGACATTGCAATCACCAAAAGACATCCATGCATGTACATTTTAGAAGGCATTATGTGTTTCTGTACAAAATATTTGTGAGTCAGACGTGGAGTGTAGTTTCCACGTAGTATGTAAGAGCGAATTTTCAGGAGAGAAACTTTGATGCAAATATGTACGAAGCATTCTCATAATTGCATCTCGTTATATAGTAAATATATATATATATATATATATATATATATATATATATATATATATATATATATTATATATATATATATATTATATATATATATATATATATATATATATATATATATATATATATATATATATATATATATATATATATATATATATATATATATATATATATATATATATATATATATATATATATATATATATATATATATATATATATATATATATATATATATATATATATATATATATATATATATATATATATATATATATATATATATATATATATATATATATATATATATATATATATATATATATATATATATATATATATATATATATATATATATATATATATATATATATATATATATATATATATATATATATATATATATACTGCACGTCGCTCTAACGAGAGAAAATATTTTTTGCAATTTTTTCTAGACGTCCAATATAAATTAATCAAAGGATTGGTTGAGAGTTAAGAGAATTTTTTTTAAATAACATATAAAATATATTATTTTATTTATTATAATAATATGGATATGTTATAGAATTGTGAAATACAACAAAAGCAATCATCTTAGCTCGATACATAAACGATGAATTTACTACCACAAATAAGTATATACATACTACATCGTGACCCTAATAACATTGTTTTGTATTATATATTATGGCATTCATAGTGTGAATATGACCAAATATAATATTAGGAAACATATAAATGTATATGTCTTTTTATGGTTGTCATTCAAATTAATGTATCTATACGGATGTATGACATATATTAAAGATATTCTGACTAACGACAACAAAGAGTGAAAAGTATTTTATATTTATTAATATATATTTTATAACAAGTTAATACAATATAATTTAAATACTGATATACTTTTAAAAATCATAAAAATTTTAAATATATTTTTAATCCTTCACTTGCACAATTAACTTAGAGGTCAATCTAAGGATCATTTTAAACAAATAATATATATATATATATATATATATATATATATATATATATATATATATATATATATATATATATATATATATATATATATATATATATATATATATATATATATATCATACCATCTTGAAAGTAAGGTGTTAACAATGAAATAGAGAGCTTGAGTTTGATTTCAAGGACCATCTATTAGCGCATTCGTCCCGAGACGTTAATCATTTGTAATCACTCACAAGTACCATAAAACTACCCTTATGTATAAAATAAATGAGCGGTAGACAATATGTTCTACGCTGCGCAAAAGGACTACTTTGACTATTGTCGAAAGTGGCCACCTACCTCTTTCACTTTAAAGGCATAAACATATTTTTTGAGTATGTCTGAAAAATAATGCAATTGCCCCACCAACATCCTCATCTGTGATTCGCCAAAGCTGTCTCAAAACAGCAATACACTTGCTCACCAAGAAAATGAGCAGACATATAGAAAGAGAAAGAGGCACGAGTTATATTAGCGGATAGTCAAAAAGATCACAGCCGACAATATATTACCGACACTCCAGTTAAAATCATCCGACTTTTGCCAGCTCTTTTAACTCTAGCATCTGATAACGGTAGCTACATTTCCATACATAGGGTATTATATATATGCTAAATTCAATAAACAGTTACTAGCTTTTTCAGCGTATATTTTTTTCTGAAAAGACACACCCCTTCGGGCCCAAAATCAGAAATATTAAGGAGTACGTCTTTATTGTTAGTTAATGGTTACCTAAACAATCGTTAGACGCGTTTCTTTGGTTAATAACATTTATATATCTGTCCCCATTCATAAGTCATATTTAATATAAGGGTTGTTCACATTTATTTCATCAAATCTTTCACAAATACTGGTAATATCTACAGCTGTTTTATGCCTATTACAAAAGCACATTTGTAGAATCGCTTAATCTTCATTAAGGGTTACTCTAAACCCAATTTATTGCACCCATTTTAAAATTATTTAAAAAATGCTTTGAACTAATCATTGACTGATAGATCGCGGTTATGTGTCTGTCGATTAAAATCAATCATTAGTTCGAAGCATTTTTTAAATAATTTTAAAATGGGTGCTATAAATTGTTTAAAGAATAAAAATGACTACCGTTGTAAAGATCAAGTGATAATACAACCTAATTTATTTATTAAGATCAATTTTTGGGCGAACACTATTCCAAGAAGCAGTTTTAAAATTTTAATTTAATATATTGCTTGCAATTTCATGAATTGTTTTTATTCAAGTACAATATGATTAAATTAATATGTGAGAATAAAAATAAATATGCAATATATATTGACACAAAAAAAATATAATACTTCAGTAAGAATATTGCGTATTAAGAGCTTTTAAAATTTCAGTGTAAATTTAAGCATTTATTAAAATTAAACACAGCAATTATTAACTTTAAACAGATAGTCTATTAGTTAATGGAAAATAGGTACATTTATCACGATATCACACAATCATATATAGCAATGGTTTCGCAACAAAATTTAAATAATTAGATTTATATGTTATAGCGCAACAACCACATTATTTACTTTACAACCAGATTATTGCGAAATTTCCTAAGTAAAGCAATATTAATGAAAAAGTCCAAAACTGTTGCATTACTTATTTTTACTGCTTTAAATATAAGTTTAAATTATGTTTTATTTATAATATAATGAAAGTATAATTTACCAGTTTAAAAATTACTTGAGCAATTTACCAATTTATAAAATTATTTATTATAATGAATACAATCTTTAATGATTATTCCTTGAAAAATACATACAGCATTTTTATATATTTTCAGAGTGCATTCTGCAATCGCATTAGCGCGATTTGTTATCACCTCATTTATCATAAGTTAATGGTGACTCTGGTACCGAAACAACCCATCAAAGGTGGCTATTATTTTTCATTTTTATTATATTTTTATCTCTCGCGGAACAGCCTCGAGGATCGCTATAAAATCTCGTTTTTACTGCGAGAAATTCGCGATCGAGAGTCTCACTCTCCTGCCTCCGAAACAGTCTATATCCAATAAAAGAGACACTTAAAATACAAGCACATAGATAGGTGAAGCGCTTCAGTACTGGTACACATTTTTACTGACAAGCAATCATAAATTTTCTTGCATTTAAAGTACGGGCCGAGATTTAAAGCGCGGGTCGATTTTACGACGTCTTAAATCTAAGACCTCGAAAGCTTATTTTATATATTTAGAAGTAGGCGTACTGGTGCAAAAGTATATTTAGTACATACATACGCCAAGTATTTCAATGAGGGGTTTCTTAATTGACTAATTTAAATTGGATTTCTTTGAATAAAATGGAAAAGAAGAAAAAAATAGAAAAAAAGGAATAAAGAAAACCGTTTCATTTCAGCAAATGCTGCGGGATCGCTGCCGAATTGGAGATTTTACGACAAGAAATTACTTCTTAATGGTTAAGCGTTAAAACAGTACGGCGGCGATGTGCTAGTTAATATTTTTTTAATTACATAACAACGTTTTGTGCGAAATATTAATTAACAAATTAAATTGTTTCAGAAAAATAAAAGAAATCTAACGACATTACGAGAAATAATATTATTTTCATAATAACATTTTATATGCCTTTATTAAATAATATTAAAATTGTATATTATTGCGACAACATTAAAACACAATTTACAAGGGTATTCATAATAGATATATCTATTAAGGATCATATTTATGTTTACTATATTAGCAAATATATATATTATATTTTTAAACCACATAATATTTACTTATAGGGATTAAATATTAAATTACTGAAATTTATAATTGGCACCTCTCACTAAAATATTTATATGTGATTTAAAGCTATGTATAAAAAATATACAGTTGAATTCAATCACCTAGTTATTCAATATCTTCTATGCGACTCCTTTAATTAACAACAGCCAATTTTGGTCAAACGTGAAAGGAATCAAGTTTGACTTCCACGGATGGTCATAAATACATTTTAATTGGTTTAAAGTGCAGTTTTTGATACGTGCAACTTTCTTAAATGGAATACTATGATATTGGAAAAAATCATATTTAATGCCGAGCACAAATCTTATACCACACCTCGTATTTCCTTTAAAGTTGAACGCTCTTTCATGAGCATTAATTAAATAATCGAGTTATTGATCTTAACGCTTGAATAATTTTGCTGGTTGTTTTACTAACGTAATTTAGTCACAGAAGAGTGATTGTAATGATTGTTTTGTTTGCAATTTATAGCATTAATAACACACATTATTAAAAGCTTTATTTATAAAGATCGGTTGTACAAATTGTGAAGTTAAAAGCAACGACTGGTTTAACTTTCATTAAGAAATCATAATACATGACTTTTTAAAAGAACGTAAATATTATTATATAATGAGTATAAAAACAGTTTTTCACTGTAGTAAGAAAATTCTTTAGACCATAAATTGTACTTTACAATATTGTTTTTAGGAAGAGCGGCTTTTAATAAGTTCAGTATTCTACAAAAAATAAAAAATTAAGAATATAAGAAACCATGTCTATTAGATAAAATGTTTGATGAAAATTGAATTTAAAAGTAAAAGGAACTGGAAGTAGAATATACTCAATTGATGAGTCATCTATTATCTCGCCGTTGGGGCTATTTTCTATCAGTCGCCACTACATCCCGTTTTTTCATAAAATGATTTTAAATAAGATGGGTAAAAAAAAACACAACTATAATTTCACAAAATAACTTTAAAAGTCTACTAATTCGGCATACAATTTATTGTTCTACTTTTAATTTTAAAGGAGTAAATAGTTAATTATTATACAATTATATAATAATTAACTATTTTTTTAAATTAAATCTGAGGTTTCAAAAAATGTTTTAAGTTTTAAATCAACAATTTTATTAAATTAATTGAATTTTCATATTCTTTACAATTGATCAAACAATAACTTTTAACAGTTTATGAATATCTAAGATTAGTTAGATATTACATATATTTAATGGATATTTAACTTAAAATATGTAGTTAATATTAATGTAAAACGATTTTAATTTAGATAGTGTACCATTAAACTGTTTTATGTTAAGTCATGTTATTTACCAATAGTTAATTTAATGTAAAATAAATTATTTTTATAATAGCTTAAAAATAATTAGTTATTGAATATTTCAGATTCGATTATTTTTTTTAAATATATTTTATTTTCATGGTAATTAATATTTGATAGAACACATAGATAAATTTATAATACTTTTAGGTACTCTTTGATTTTTATCAAGTACTATACTAATCATGTACAATATAGCTACTATATAAAATTATAAATTGCTATGAAATTGTAATTAACTTATTTTTTGACACGCTGTATTTAAATATTAATTCAATTTCTGCCAATGACAAAAACGTCAGCTTTACACCCGAGACTAGATTTCACAGAATTAATTGCGAAATGTCTTGTAATTTAGCCAATAATGACGAATTAGAGAATGAGTTCAATTGAAGGCAATCTGCGTTTGAAATGTTTTCCTGAATGGATTCGCTGTTGACGCTCGGAAAATGCTTATTAAATAGGAAAATTTCTTCAAATTTACAAAATGGCTCGTAAATTAATAAAATTCCATTATTTGCAAAGTAAACAGAGTTTCATTTCTTAGGTGCGCGGAAGTTCGCTATCGTTTTTGGAACATTACGTATTATAAAATAAATAAACATAATTTTCGAGAGAAATTTTAAGACGGTATTTATAAAAGACAAACCTTTTTGATAGATGCCTCGAAAATTTTGAGTAACGCTGAAATTCTTTGTTTTTCTAAAGTCTGTGTGTAATTTTAAGACACAAATAATTTAGTGATATACACTACGAGCTTTTAATTTGTATTTCCCTTTGTTCATTCAACGATGTGTGTATGTGTGAATGAAAAAAATAATATTCTATATACTAATTAAATCACGATAATTTTATATACAATAATTTGATAGGGTATTGTTACTTTTGGTTTTTGGTTATTGGAGAATTTGAGCCTCAGGCTTATATGCGTTTATTGTTTTAATTAGCGCTTGATTGTATCGTGCGTTGAAAATCAAGTTGTTTTAATTAATTAAGCGTGGTAAACAGTTTTATCGTAATTGGATATCTCGGATTTGTATATATTTTAATTCGATTAGAATTATTTGTCTTATTTACGATAGAATTCCTCAATTATTAAACTCTAACTAACCAAAATTTGTTAGATCATAAAAAATATGAATACTATATAAAGTAAGAAGTGTCCAAAAATACGTGAAAATTCGCAATACAGAAGGAATATGAGAAAAATAAAGTAAAAGGATAATACCAAAATAGGCAATCGTAAATCCATAAATATTAAAAGATGATCAAAATACTAATTAATAATAAAATAAATGGATCGTCAAGAAGAAATGCAGGCAGTAGACAATACAGTAAATTATTATGTTATTAATGAAAGTAATGATGAAATTAAGGTATTAAAAAAGTTCCGATGGAACATGATATTAGATGACACTGACAGTAATTAAATACATAAATACACGATATAAGAATTTTCATTTCTACCATTATTGTTTATTTTTAATAAAATTAAAATGTTTTTAAAAATATCCTAAGATAAAATATACTGCAAATAATTTATATTTACTTTTAATTATTTATTTATTGCTGACTTATGCATTTTAAAAAATAACTTAAAAAACTGTTGCGTTTGACTCCCATGGCACTCGCAAAAACAATGACATTTTTGCGCACGTGCTCTTTTTTACAATACAATACAGTCATTTAATACATAAAAATGGAGAAAAAAGTTTGATTTGTTGATTTCGTTAAATTCACAAAATACAGTTGAAGGAACCTAACCTTAAATTTTATATGGGGGCCTAGTCCCCTATAACGTAGTCCCAATCTCTACGTTATATAGGGGTCGACTGTATTTTATGAACATCGTACAAATCATGAGCTCGAGAGGAAAACTTGCACTTGAATTTAAAAATGGTTGATTTAACATTTCTAGTGCTCATTTAAATGAACCGAACTTATACGTATATCTGCAAGATGAAAATTATTTAATGAAATAAATGTTTCCAACAGCGCCGACATTTGTAATTAAACCGAAATTGTGCCTATCTGAGAATATGAACAGTAACTTAATTTACTGTTTGAACAAAGCCACGTAAACAGCAAAAAATATGCTGCTTTAATTGCTATTAAATTACAATTTTGATTATTTAAAAAACGGCATCTTCATATCAGTATATTTAATCTAGTATTATAAGTTGACATTGATCCACCGGTAATATAATTTACACTGTCATCAAAAATAAATATTAAATTCTAAATACGCCACATGACAATTTTTATCGGGCGATGTGTCTCTAAAGATCTAAAAATTTTGACACTCCTAATCTATAGTAATTATTAAGGAAGAAAATTAAATACCTATTACCAAAAATTAAGATTTTTAGTTAATGTTTATAAATGTTCTTTTTAATGAACAAGAGATCCTCGATAGCGTAGCCGAAACAAACAATTTGCACAGTTAATTAAAAGTCTAGTCGCTACCGTAAAAACATACTCTAATTGCAACACTTAAATGTTAATTCTACTCTTTCGCAATTCTTATAAAATAAAACCACTTTAAAGATGTTGGTGATTGTATGTCTTTGATTTATAACTGCTCCTAAATATAATACATGATTGTGTTACGCAAACATGACACACAAATCTTAAATTATAGATATAATTTGGTCATTTATGGGTCACTTTTAGCGGCACATTTTTCTAGCAAGCTATGTAAATATTTTTATAATATTTGAGGAAATAATATGCTAATTGTATCATATTTTTAAAGCACAATTTGCTACCCTATATTGTCCTAAACATGTTCGTCCATACGGATATATTCACATACGGTCTACCGGACGCGGACAGTCTGCAATTAATTAAAAAGCCTGTTAATTAATGACACGGTAACAAATTAATTAAAAAACGTGTATTCGCGTCTCGCGCAATTTGAAACGTGACGCTCGATTAATCATCGCGCCCCCTTAGCATGGAAAATTTGACGGGTATTCCGGTGATATATTCGAATTCGGGCACGATAATGGATTGACAAATAATCCCGCCCTTTGTTGGTTAATTAAGTATCGATTAGGCTAAGAGAAGAATATCGCTCCTGATGTCTCGATAATAGAATATAATATGCAAGTTAGTTTGTATGAAGACGTAGCAGTCGTGAGAATTCAAATGGTTATTACCGGTAGTTTCTCACGGTGGCGGTGGGAAAAATCATAAATGGCGTTTAATTGGCGGATGCTGGATCGATGCGTATGAATTGTTGTTAATAAACGACGACGGAGGTACCCTGATAAATTGCTCTCAATTATCAATGATTCATTGTTGAGATAGATGACGCCGCTTCCTCGGAATTTCATTGTTATTAATAAGCAATATGTATATTAAAAAATGAATGAAGCGTGAGAGTGAGAGTGCTATTCTTTTATAAAATAATATATAATAATACTAGTATAAAACGAATATCTTAAGGCAGAATATTTTGCGCCTCCACATAACAAATAGTCCAAAAAGCCCTATTTCTTTAGATAATAATTTTCTGGAAAGACATATATTTACATTATTTTTTTGCTAAAAATGTCAGACAGTAAGGGATTTTAATAAACATTTTATAATGCAATAAAATACATATAAGTGTGTTTATGTAAAAATAAAATGATATACACTAAAATATACAATCTTTTAGGTCGATAAAATGTGAGAGAAGGTTTGATTACTTATAATTTTAATAATATCAATAATGTATCTATTCATCAATATCATTGGATTAATTGATTGATCACAAGATTTTAATATCTAGAAAAGTTTTTGGTGTGTTTTATATATATATTTTTTAATTGGGTAAAGAAGCAATAATTAAATTATTATCATTCGCCTCAACCTACCCATGTTAAAGGGTTTTTTTTAAATAAAACGAATGTTTAAAGTACTAAAAATATAAGTAAAACTAAAAACAAAACCATATTAATAATAAAAAAAAAATTTAACAAGGCTTTTTAAAACAAAGTTTGTATTTTAGTAACTTGAATAATACATATTTTATAAAAATATTTGTATTTTAAAATAATTTTGTTTGACCGTGAAAAAAAAGTATTTCACAAATATATGTTGAAAGCATTTTAAATTAAATGATCTTTGCGACCTGTCAAAACTGTCAATCGTCATGCTGAGTACATGACGTACATGACTATCGGAGATTCTGGCTAGTTAGTTTAAGTAAATGCACCCCAAAATATTCCATAAGCAAAGGCCGTTCGACTCATTGACTAATTATATAATATTGATAAATGCCGATTAGCTAATGACATGTGAAAATTCCCAAGACCCGACTGATTTTTAATAAAAGTAAAAACCAACCTCAAATAACAAAGCCAAACTAAACTAGTTGTTTGAGATGTATGTGTTTCAGGTATAAGTTCCTTTAGCCCTTTTTTTAAACATATTAGAAATAAAAGAAGCGAAACATTGCATTGAAAAGCACCCACATTATTATTCAAAGGGGCATATTGTAGTTTTTTAACGCAGCTCCGTTTATGCTAAATTTTGTTTGTAAAATATTAGACATGGAAAGAAATATTCAAGGAATGTAAAATAGTTACAGTAAGTTTATGTATTTGATTGGAATTTTTAGATTGACGAAAAAGGAAAAAGCATACAAATAATGAGAAAGCAACAACAGTATCAGCTTATTTATATAAAATTAATGTTTTTATAGATTATATTATTGGTAATTTGACAACTAGATTTAATGCTGCAAAATAAATAAATATTACATTCAGTTTTATGTGATTATTTCTAACAGAAAATCTGGAAAAAATAGGCTCGAATCTATCCCGATATTTTTTTAAGTATTTAATTTCAGTAAAATCATTTTGGAACACATTTTAACCAGTAGATATTTCTACCAGTAAAAATATAATTTATCTGGCAAGTGCTAGTAAAATTATAGGATTTTAACTTATATATATATCCACATATATATATTTACGTAATCAACATTATTTATTTAAATGCGACGTATTATACAAATGTTACAGTGAATGTGTATTTTTAGTAAAGTTATATTTTCACTATTAAAGTCCAAATACATTTTAACAGTAGATATATATTTCTAGTAGCAAAAATATAATTTAACTAATAGGCACTAATATGCTGCTCTAAAATATCTAAAAAAATTAATTTGACAGTTGCGAAACGTTCATTTGCTGTTCAAACCAAAACCTAATGAAAATTCTAAGACTAGCTATAGCTTTAGAACTATACAGTCAAGTACAAAATACAAACTAAGTCATCTCTCAGAGAAAAATAAGCGGAAGAATAAGTACAGACAGACATTACATCTCACATAGTGCTCCATAGTTTGTCTGCATTTCGATATTACACTGTTTTAAAAATATGATAGCTATCCTGTTTAAAGTATGTTCAATCCGAATTTTGGTTAATAGGAGAGCGCAAAAATCACTTCTCAGAAGGCAAAAATTCACGTCAAAAGCAGTAAAATCGTGTCGCAGCCGTCGCAGTGGGAACGCTCGGAAACAAGCATTCCCACTGCAATGCTTTTGACCTATACTGGAAGTTCACTATATAGCAACACTGAGCAGCAAAGAAAACACGACTAATTTTACTATTGTACCCATGAATATTTTTGAGAAAAAAAATCAAGTAAATATTATGAGTAGATATTTTTAATAATTTATAATGCCTAATTAAAATATTTCGCATAAAATATGATTTCAGAAAATATGTTGCAACGGTGGATATTTATTATTTATTTATAGCATAGAAAGGGTTAATTTGTACCTATTATTATTTATTCAAGAAATTATATTACGATATTAAAAAATACATAAAATACAGGTTCGCTCTCAGTGACCTGTACCCTTGAATAAACACGGTGAAGCAAGTGCGTTCTTATAGGAAAAGTAACGGACAATAAGCTATTTTAAACCCCAAATCATCGCAATTGGTCTAAGCATCAAGAGTAGGCAGAGCGAACGAACCTCTTCTATCTCGACTTGCGAATAATATAAGAAACAGCTATTCGGTATTTTATCAAGAACCTTCACCAGATACAACCGACTTAGGACACACGAGATTTTAACCAAAGCAAAGCAGAGTTATGCTGAGCTTCATCCGAGAATTAAAAGACAAAGGAAGCAGCCGCTTTCTATTTTAAGGCAACTCTTATCCAGCTACGAAGTCCAAAATCTTTGGAAACAACTGGATTTTATGAGACGTAGACAAGTTTTTGGACACATTAAATATTTATGTATTAACATAAATTGCACGCGATTCAAAATTTTTGTGAATTTATAAAACAAATGACTTACCTGCTATACAGATAAATGCGTAAATAGGTTAGCGCGTTTGTATTTTATTAAGAAAAAAACAATTGAATTTTTGTTATAATTAAAATCAATATAAATCGGTTAATAACAAGCATTATTTTGGCTCATGGATACCAATCGAATACACATAAACAATTTCTAAGAATCTTGGAGAATTTGGAATGTTCCGCATTATCCGCTTCCGCTTGCAAAACATGTGAGTATTGTTCATGGAGATGTCCTCTTTTGAGATTATTTTTAACTTATTAACCTCATATTATTTTATTAAAAATAAATTCGCATAGCAACGAATAAATTATTATATACACATGCTACAAATTAATCAAATTGTATGTAGCTAATTATTTACACGTGTTGCGTATTAATATTTAATTATCAATATTCACACGTGTATCACATTAAATATTTACAATAAATATGGAGTAATGAAGCAATTAAAAATCAGAGTCGCAAGAACTATCGTCGTATTATTTCTGGAACATCCGTCTCACTATTTTCTGGTTTCCGCCAAAAACAGCACCCCCCTGGAGGGTGGTCGCTAATAAATGTTACATATAATTTTTTCTGAGCAAATATTTTTTTACTTAAAAATATATTTACATTGTACATACAATGTAAAAGTAATAAAATTATTAATTTAATATTTATATTATGTTAGTAGATCTACAACTATTAAATTAAAACAGACTGATTATTTAAAACATAACATTATAATCGATTCGGAGAATTTTAAAGTATGTTTTTATACAACATTTTTTTCTTAAATTATTTTTTTAGGTAATAAATACGAGCAATATTTGTTCAAAATCATACTAAAATCTATGTACCCTTCGTTAATTTTTTCACAGGTACAATTCTTAATCATTATCGAGTAAACAGAGAGCAACTTTACGTACATGGAGTATATGCGGACCTCGGCGGTGCGTGTTCTTGAGATCTTGAGTAGGCAGTTTCGACTGGCGAGTCCCGTCCCGGGTCCCGCGGGATAAAGGCTTCGCAAATTAAGAGTCTAGGGTTAAAGCAGGCAAGGAAACACTCGAGACCCCCGGCGCTCTTTTGACAAGCAAGCAAACGGCTTTCCTTCAATCGCTTTTTACATACTTTGAATTATTTCCGAGCTTTTAACATAAAATAATACGAAATATTTTCCACGTGAAACATAATATTATAAATATACATATATTATATACGACAACGCGATATTTCGTTTCTTTTTAGCTCTCGGCTACGCCCGCTTCAAAGGATAGCATCCTTTCCTCAGAAAAGACGCTTTAAACTGTTGTTTTATTTTAATTTCGAGGTCGTTTTACTGTTAAAATATATTCAGCGTAGTGTTAATAAAACACGTGCTTGTATTTTATGTCTGTTTCACATCTTTTGTCAACAATTTGTGTATATATGAGGATTCTTAATCTGTGAGGTATACATCTGGGTGAGTTACCTCTTAACTCTAAATGTTTATATCCGTTTTTATATAAGACAACATAATGTAAAAAAATAATACAGCTATGTTTACTTTAAATACAAGTTACATATTATCTTGACTATGTTTTTTCCATGTGAAAATTCTTTGTAGCTATAAAATGTATAAGCAAAAAAAGCCTAATCCTAATCATTGCGTAAAAATAATTAACCTACAAACTCTTTTAATATGTCATACAATATATAATCGCTAATACCAAAAAGCTTCACACAGTCGGTAAAACATGCGCCCTTGAGGTGATTCCGACAGAAACAACGAATTGGTGAAATACCTATGTATGTTGAATAAAAAATGTCATCAATTCTGGAATTTTAAATATGTCGTTTGATATTTTGGGTTTAGTCGTGGAGAAACACAATACAGTAACCACTCTTTGGACTTTGATTGAATTATACATACAAAACTTTTTACCTAGGTGAGATATACCGATGACATATGCATGAAAAATCATATTAAAAATAATCTAGTTACAAGAAAAAATACTTAATATCTGTCTTGGTAACTTTTGTGAAGTCTTTATAAGTCCTTTCTAAATCTTCATGCATTGTGGCAAAATATTTTTTAAAACTTCATTCCGTCTTATGGCTGCTTTGAATCACATAATATCAAAATAATATTACACACAATTAAGTACTCAGTGATATTTAATCAATAAAAAGAAAATAAATTGTAAGACATTTTTTATCAAGGTTCTAAAAATATGCACGTAAAACTTCATTTAACGTTCTTAATTTCACCTTTAATACGTATCGAAAAAGAGCTATTCTTTACTGTTTAAATTTATAAAAAATACATTCCTGTTCCTATTCTATCTTTTTGCTAAATTTTAAATAGTCCATGTATAATACAAATTTAATATTATACGAAACAATAAAAAGAGCCAAGATAAATATTTATATTGTATAAACATTGTTGTGCTACAAATAATACGCTTGAGCTTTGTGTATCGTAAAATATTTCGCGTATGCTATTATCATTATTCGTGTACATAATTTATGATTTTAATATGAATATGGCTTTTGAACACTGTTCTATTACAATAATAAATAACGGTTTGTCGTGCCGAATTTTTTCGCCAGTGTCCTTTATGACGTAACCAATTAATTACTATTGTGTTGTGCTAAAATGATAATAATTTATGGCTTTTGTCTAGTTTACTGCTTGCATTATTGGCTTATGTAACAATTCATATTGTAAACTTACTAAAAGCATTGACAATAAATACAACAATGTATTCTTTAGATATGTTTAAAAAAGCGTGAAAAATATAAAATAAATTAGAAATATAGCTCCTTCATGAATATATTATACTACTGGCTTTGTATAGCAAAAGCCCCAATTTAGAATGCCTTGAATTTTGTTACTGTAGAAAAAATTCAGATAGACACCAATATAATTTGAATGGATGAGCGCCTTGCTTGAACACTCTATCTATGTAAATTGAAAGCTTTAGGTTGATAATCTACAAACGAACAGTGAAATTGTTAAGAATAATATAAATTAAAGCTAAAAAATGATTTTATGTGACTTTTCGTATAAATTTTACGAATATTACACTATTTTTTTATATGTTATACATAACTTGTAAAGTTTAATCGATTTAGTTAAAGTTGAACCAGATGTTCACAGTCGAAATATTCCATCAACCTTTTGCACTGTCCTCAATATTGAATTCCACAATTGACTATATAGAACCCTGTGACGGGTTCCCTTATTGAGGTCAAGCTGCAGAGAAATCGCATATTCAGATTGAAGCGATCCCACAGGGGCAAATTTGACCCCAACCAGCTTGGGACAGCCAATAAGGTCGCAAAATAGCGCCGAGGCAAATACACATAAAGGACACCTTCATTTTGTCCATTTATTTTTACTCTCATCCAAACGATTTGGTCAAAGAGGGCTAAATTGTAGACAAAGAGAGGGCTTTCGATAATTGGACGTATGTGTGTTGAGTCGTAAAGCAAAATAGTGCGTTCGATGGGTAAACATAATTTAGTGCCATAAGCACGCGAATGTGTCTTTCATAAATTGCGCCATAATATCGGAATTGGTGTTGGTTTAGGATTACGGTTATTTGCGCCGTTTTGTACTGATTGGTATTTGGAAATTGTCGCAATTGCTGTGTAGCACCAACTAATGAATATTTAGCCTGATGATGAATGAGAATGTTTGCATAATGACGCTTTAAAAAGTACCCTGATTATTTCAAAGCTCGTATAGCGATTACAGTATGTTTACAAAACTTAAAACCAAATTGTTTATATGTATGGAAAATATTAATTTAATAAATTATAAGGGGTCCAGTCAGCTGCATCGTTAACTCTAGAATCATTTGAAAGAGCATTTAAAATTATTACAATGAAATAACCAACTCGTTAACTAAAGGCACAGCAATAAAATAAATCACTCAATGCTTAGCATTTGCGTATTAATTAAAAGATTTCACGGACGCATAGGGCATTGTCCTGTTAAGCACTCATAAGCAATGAAAAAAATACTCTTATGGGTGTAATGATACGGATATTCAATGCGTCTATCCTGCGTAAAAACCGCTATTGTCATTCACCCCTTTGAAAGTTGTACCTTGCAGTTACACTTCAAGGCGTAAACATATTAATTATATTTTTTTTAAATAAAATATAAAATTCCTACCTAAAAAAATTAACAATATAATTTAGTCTTCAATTAAACTATAAATAACTAAATAGGTGTGTTTTAATAAAATTAATAATACAAACATACTTAATATTTTTCAGTATTTTGCAAAAACTAAAATTAAATAAAACAGATTTGTGAATATAGTTAGAAAATAATAATAAAAAAATACTGCGATGGCGCCGACACGAATTTAATGCTTTTGGCATAAATTTTTGTCTTCTAAGAAGGGATAATTGTTTTTACGCTCTCCTATTGTCCAAAATTCGGTTTGAATATACTTTGATCAGCTTTTTTATATTAAAAGTGCATAGTATTATCGGTAATGATAGCTATCATATTACACAGTGTAATATCGAAATGCAGAAAAACTATAGAGCAATATGTGAGAAGTGATATCTGTCTCTATAATTGTTTCGCTTATTTTCTTCTGAGAGATGAGTTGGCTAAGTTTGTATTTTAGACTTGACCTAATGAAAGTTCTAAAACTATAATTAGTTTTAGAACTTTAATTAGGTTAGGTTTGGGTTTGAACAGCAAATGGACGTTTCGCAACTGGCAAATTGAGGGTTATATACATTTTAGAGCAGCATATTAGCGCCTATCAATTAAATTATATTTCCAGTGGTAGAAATATATATCTACTTTTGAAAATGTATTCGGACTTTACTAGTGAAAATATAACTTTACTAAAAAATACACATTCACTATAACATGTATACATCGGAAGTAAATATGTAATGATTAGTATGTAAATATATTAATTACTACAAATAGAAAAGTTGAATTCATATAATTTTACTAGCACCTGCTTGATAATTTATAATTTCACTGGTAAAAATATATATCTACTGGTAAACTATGATTTTACTGAAATGACATATTTTATAAAATATTTTCGGGAGAGACTGTTTTTAAGATTTTTTTAGGAATAAACACATAAAAATTATTTATTTTGCTGCATTAAATACAGTTGTCAAATTATTTATAATACAATATATAAAAACATTAAATTTTAGATAATTCTGCTGGCGCTGTTTTTGATTTTTCGTTATTTCTTCTTTCTTAGGTATTCGTTCTGAATTTTCAGATCACTACTAATTTACATTCGTTGAATATTTTCTCTCATGTCTAATATTTTTTAAACGTTCAAAAGTCAACAATCATTTGCAAACAAATTTTAACACTAACGGAGCCGCGTCAAAAAACAATCTGTCCCTTTGAATAATAATGTTTATTGTGAAAGTACTACCTACCTAGAAAGTGGGTGCTTTTGAAGGCAATGTTCCGCTCCTTTCATTAATTGCATATATTAAAAGAGCTGGAGGAACTTATACCTGATATTCATCAGTACAAACATCTCAAACAACTGTAGTTTAGTTCAGATCAGTTTTTACTTTTTTATACATATATCCTTGCTATGATTTTTTCCAGAGTCGGGCCCCTCAAGAAAAACTCTTCCCCCCGCTCTCTCGGCAGGCCTGGATATGGACCATATTTTTTTTAATCTTGGAAATCAAAGTAAGTAATTAATAATTATTATTTATTTCGATCGATCATTACTGATAAAGTTCTTCTAGATTTTCTTAAGCGCAAAGAAATAAAAAAATAAAAATAAAAAATAAAACTGTCAATTCTAAATAAACTTTGATTTTAGTCTAGTGACTCACTACTTATTTACTATTGATTAGTATTGATTTACTATTGATTGTGTTTATACCATTGAAACACATTGGGTTAACGTCTGTCATGTTGATTTGGAAGATTTGCAACAAATTGATGACATATTTATTGAAAAAATAAAAATTCAAGATTATTTATTAAAAGCTTGATATTTTATGCTATATATATATAATATATATGTAGCAGATATTACAATCTCGAGCTAACGTAAGCACAGATTTCATCATTGATCGATTGTATTTTTATTTTTTTTATATGTAATATATTTCTTGCTTATTAGATCAGATATTAAGGTATGTTAATTTAGAAAAAATATTACTAATGATCAGTTGGGTCAGCTTTTTATTTGGTTGACCTATAATTAAAATTTAAAGTAATTTTATATCATTATTTTTTAAGTGATTAATTATATTTTACTAAGGCTATATTTTAACGCGGGATCAGACATTTTTACTCCCTCATTATGTGAAAAACACATCTGAAAAATAATTACGTCGAATAGTTGAAGTTGAAATGAGATGTTTAATCGAATTTCACAACGTTGGAATTCGTCGCTAACGAATATCATTGTCTCGACGGCAACCGACCGGACTATTAAATTAGCGACAGCGAGAATTCGTTATAAAATATATTAAACTACACCGTGAGAATACTCTGCAAAATAACCTCTACTAATATACATATTCTTGTGAAGTAAATATTAATTTAAAATAAATATACATATTGTGTATTTTTAAAAAGACAATTAATTTTGTATTACACAACCAAAAGCCTCTTGTAAATTTAAACGCGACGTAAAATTATATTTTTATAAAAACCAAGAACCGTAACATGAATCTACGTCAGAGTATTCTGAACGTAGCACGATAATTAACCGTGAAAAATAGCCGAAAATTTTCAAATCATATTTTTTCAAGAACCACGAGCTAGATTAATTAATTAATTAATATAAAAACTGAGGTTAACATATTTAAATCGTTTGTTGAATTTCGCACGTGCTTGTGCGGTTTTGCATTAATTCGCACGAATCGGCGACTTTTTATAATGAACGTAAAAATCGAATGCACGAGCCGTTTAACCGTTTCAATGCCCGACACTGTTGCACGTCGGCGGATTAATGAGATCGGTTTTGTTATCTGAAAATACGCGGTGCAAATGCGGTTAAATTAATTCGTTCGCACGTAAAATTTACATCGCGTAAATTTAGCATATGCGGCACACAATGAGTTAACTAAAATGTAATTGTGGAAATCGTAACATTAGTGAGTTATTTCAGTATTCAACTTGTTTGAAATGAGGCATAAATGTTATATTCATTATTGTTAGTGAACTTTTAATTATAAGCAATTATTATGATTTAAGACTTACAACATTTTATTGCTTTTGACGTGAATTTTTGCTTTCTGAGAAGTGATAATTGTTTTAATGCACTCTCCTATTGACCAAAATTCGGTTTGAATATACTTTTATATTAGAAGTCTATAGTAATAACGGTAAAGATATATTTTTAAAACATAATATCGAAATGCAGATAAACTATGAAGCAATATGTGAGATGCGATGTCTATCTGTATTTATTATTTCGCTTATTTTAGTTTGTATTTTGGACTTGATCTAATAAAAGTTCGAAAATTATAGTTTATTTTACAACTTTCATTAGGTTAGGTTTGGGTTTGAACAGCAAATAGACGTTTCACAACTGTCAAATTGAGTTTCATAGACATTTTAGAGCAGCATATTAGCGCCTATCAGTTAAATTATATTATGGCTAGTAGAAATATATATCAAATGGTGACTTTACTAGTGGAAATATACCTTTAACAAAAAATACACATATTAATATGTATGTAAATATATATATTACTACATATTTAAAAATTAAAACCATATAAATTTAGTAGCATTTACCAGATAAATAATATTTTCACTAGTGAAAATATATTGTAATATGATTTTACTGAAATCACATATTTTAAAATATGGTGTTTTTAATTAAAAGTGATACGACCAATTAATTTTTACTACAAATAACTCTTAGCATTCGAGTAATAGTAGAAAAATAAAAACATATTTCATTTAATGCACTCTACATAGTACAGTATTGTGAAGTCATATTATAATTCGTTTTACAAGACATAAAAATATAAAACAGACATATTATTAAGGAAATGAGTACCATTATTATTAATGCAGAAGTTAATATTATGTAATTATTAAATATTTTAATAAACGTTATTCAAAGAATATTATCGATCTTAATGCAAGATGATCAATCAAACAATCTCGCAATGTTTTCTCTGTCTAGTTCATTCCTTTGATGTTATGATGATTTTAATTATCCGAATTTATCATAGTAGAAACTTTGCCTTTTTAAGTTCGACAATGATTGATCGACTTACATCAGAGCAGCCTTTCCACTACAAACGTAAATGAAATAAAATTACGCTGTAATGATCGACGCAAGAATAAACACTTTACTTTGACGGAAAGATTCGATTAATAAAATTTAGAAGAACACGATGAAAATGACATAAAAAGCATTTATGTAATTCCGTAAAAGTATTTTTCAGAAAAGCAATATTTTCCGACGAAAATATTTATTTGTTGCGTATTTGTTACATGTATGTAATTTATTTTATTTATAATTTTAACACATGTTTTACATAAAATTGCGTAGAAATAACTTTTAAACATGAATTATGTATATGTTGTGTTTACATTATCAAATACACTCATTATTTACCTTATATAATTTTAATGAATCATAAATTAATACATAATATTTAAATTAAATTAAGTTGCCATATTCAACGGATTGAATATCTCCGATCTTACAATCCTTGATATATTTTTAACACTGATAATCTGGAAACGCACCCGTGGCATTATATGGCAATCTAGTTGGCTCGCGTGCGAAGCTCTCAAAGTGTCGATTGTCTTCTCACGAATAAAAAAAAATATATACAGAAAATAGAAGAAGAGAGTAGATAGTTACACTAACGTCCGATTGAACCGAACAGAACAATGGGATGATTTCTAGTAGAATAGCGAGAATTTATCGGAGCGGTCCGTGTGTGAACCAGACGCGTTAATAACCTGAACGTGCTTACGCACATAGCGATTCTTATCTTGTGACTATAAGTTTAATTATATTAATAACAAATTTATACAGGTTGATTCAAGACATTACTTAAGCATCTCATTTTAGGATTGACTTGTAAAATCTACAAGAAAAATACTTGAAATATTAACATGTCAATAATCGGTTGAACTCTGGAGAGCATATTAATTATAAGTCAATGAATACTGCAAGAATTGCTCGAATAGATAAAAGCTACACAACAAACTATAAAATGGGATAAATCTATAGCTCGGATAATATATAAAAAAATACTAACTCTTACAACGACGTACGTAGTTTAGACCTAGAGTAACTCAATTACACAATCGCAGTAACATTTCTTCAAAAAACGATTGCGGCTTTGGCTCTAGTTGTATTGCAAAAAAATCGCACATTCTCCTCAAATTGTAACATAATATATTCCAATTTGGATTGGACGCTTTACGACTCATAAAGATCGCAATCGTAATTAAATAGTAATCGGATAACGAAGCGGAATTAAATAAGCGTTTAAGAGTGATTTTTAATTAACAATCTTTATATATTATACTGTTTAAATATAAAAATGAATCTTGAAATTCCGATTTATCTAATATTATATATCAGACTCTTTTATAGTTAATCCACTCACGTTCGTAATTAATTGATTCCGTTTAAGTAATGTTAGACAATTAGTTTACCAAGAAGGAAAAAATCAATCATTCTTTATCGACTTTAAGATGGATATTAACTAAATAACATTATCCATTATATAAGTGATCGTTCGATGTTTTACAAATTATGTTACAGGGTCGTTCCTTAATAATCAATACATTTAAATCTTTGATATGTTAAAAATATCATTATGTAGTTATGTCAAAGCGCACTGCGTTGTTAACTCATTAAATTGCAAATGTGATATAAAATTGTATAAATAATACTTTTTTATATATTTTTCATAACATGTGTTTTACATGAAGTAGTCTAAATAATTTAAGGATCTTGAAGCGCAAAGTACATATTCTATTTTTGCTCTGCATTACTATACTTTTAATTGGTGATTTGTATATGGTGGTATGTACTTTAAAACAATAACCCCGAAATATATTTTTACAGTGTGAATCATAGCAATAAATTCAATAGATTCTTCCTGATTTTTTGGTTTACACGCGTGTCGTTGACCTTTTCAGAAATATGAATTACATTTTTTTAGTTGAATTTGATTTACATTCGTGCAATAAACGTGACTTATCACACCCTCATTTTTTCTTGTATAAAACATGCAATAACTATAGATTTTTACAATGGAGAACTAAAAATAGTATGTGTTAAGGAGTTCAAAATGTGCATACTTGTGAATAGTAGTAGTTTTTTAGACAACTATTGGATGGGTTAGAATTATATTATATGTTAACTCTCATATATTATGTTTTTATTACATGTTTTTAATTTTTTCAATAAAATATAAATTAAACTGTTCCTCAAATATACTGTGAATCATAACTGTTTTTATCCATTAATGAAAAATAATAAAACACTGATAGAAATTAACAGCAGCAACAGTGCTGACGGCATTGATAAAATAATGTGTACCTAAAACCGTCAGACTGTACTTTAAAAATAAAACAGTCCGCTACGAATAGTATAATCAATTGCACAATTCCAGAGCGTAACTATTGTTATCAGACTTACACAATCCCAAATTAAATCCAAATGCTCGAATAATATGTGTATTAGGCAAAAAAATAATTCTACTATGAAACATTTAGAATGAGCTAAAGATCGAGGACTATATGGAACGTTAGACTTCTTCCACATAACCAGAACACTTCTGATTTCTGAAATTTCATTCGGTGTTTACCAAAACTTTCACTTTATTTACAACTAGTTCAGCTCAAAATTACGTTCAAGCAAAACTTACGCTGAATTACGACCTAGGCGAACTTAGAAACCCCGAAAAAACGCCTCAGAAGAGAAATGGTTGAGATACTATACCGGCGATTAGTAACTGAAGGATAAATAAACAATAGTATTTTGCGCTGGGTAGAGTGTATTGTCTATATTGTCCTTTCCAAACAAATAGTAATTTTTTGGAGTGATTAACGTCTCGGGACAGATGTTCTATTACGTCATCCGTGCAATATTTCTAAGTATTAGCGCAATTGTTTGGTCATGAGATCTCTCTCCCATTGTAATGTGAATATATTGTATGAAGATCGACTTCCGAGACTCATAATCTCTTGTGAAAATGTGTGTTAAAATACCAACAATTTAAGAACACTGTAATTTTCATACCAGAAAATATAAAAATATCTATATATAAAGAAAAATATCTATATAGTGCCTTTTTATAGGAGCGTTGAAATAAAATCATCAGATTCTAGGCGTAACATCTACTTACTGAAGCATTTTTTCAAATTGCTAAAAGGCGGTTTCGGCAAATCGTCTCAATCGTCTCAAATCGAGCTTTCCAAACACAAAGATGCTTTCGGCGATAGCTATGAGTAGTTATAAAAAATGATGTGTGATGGTGTTCATCTATTTTAGCCATATTTTTCTGCTGCATTAAAAAAATTTACTTTGTGATTACCTAATATATAATAGTATTTTGACATTTGACTTTGTGAATATAGACTTTAACTAAACCTCTTTATCGCTTATATAGTTTAATATCATTGATTTATCGTTACAAAATTTCTCACAAATATACTGTTATAATAAAAGTATCCCTGATATGTATCTATTCAAAAGTAAATAAATTCATCTTAATGCCTTCTCAAACGTTTAAAAAAACACATAAAAATAACAAATGAAACAATTTAACACACGACTCTTTCTGTTTTATCTCACTTAACATATCACACGAGAGATGAAAGTCATTTCAACAAAATTTATACATTTGCCAAAAACATGCGTATTGTGTATCTCACGCTAAACGCCGAGCCACGACACGCTCGTTAATGTTTTTCTGTATTATTATTATGATTGTTATTTTTTTATATACATTTTAAGCTTGCTATCTTTCGCATAATACATTTTAATCATCTTCCATTACGACAAGACACAAAAACATACGCATTTCGAGTGTGCGATTTCGCTAACAGATATAATACACTGTAAACCCGTGGGAATAACAAAGATAATATGTATCATAAAACGTTAACGCCGCTGTTTCGCAAGTGAACACACGGCTTCTCAAATGGTTAATTCATATTTTTTCCGCACGCCCACTTATTGTTATTAAAAGGTTCCGAGATTAAACAGAGGGTTTGTATCAATTAGTAATGTAAATATCCCTCAAAGGAATCTTCTGGGATGTTGATATACATTGATTAGATACTAAATGAAATCGGATAGGGATACCTAAGAAATTACCAGTATTATCTCAACCACTTCAAGTAAAAAGAGCTGTATAACCTTTCAATATACGTGCGTAGGTCGAAAACTTCGAAGATAAAACAGTTAATTTAAATTAAATAAATTATTTTTTATAATGAACTATACTCTTTGAATACTCATTACTTTTTCCTTTATAGTTGGTTTTTTTTAAAAAATCTTTATATTAAATGTTAACTAATTAGATTTTTCTTGTAGACATGTACGTTTTTTATATGTATATACAAACCTTATCCATTGTTTGTATTATAATATAGAAAGAAGAGCAACGAGTTCATGCCGATTAATAGTGTGAATATATACACAAAAGATCCTTGTTTAAGAAACAAGAATCCGCTTCAACAATACAAGTTCATTGTTAGCGAAAATTGTTATGATATAACAAACTTTCGATCGTGTATTGTTTAAAACACTCAATAGCTGTAGATTTTTCATGAGAAAATATGTAATAATTTTCATTGAAGTGAAAGTTAAATTCGAGGTAACCATTAAAAGAAAGTCACAGAGAGGAAATCGTTCCATTAGGGACGCATTTTTTTAAGTCGTAAAGCTAAAACGATTTTTTTTGTAGGACCAGGTGAAGAGATTGAAGGGGGTGTTAACATAAATACAATTTAGGGGTGACGTGCAGTAAAGCAACGACTGACTTGGACTTAGGGGTGTGACGTGAGAGCTTACGAAAATAAACTAAAGCTTTCAAAAGGTTTGAGATACAAACGGGATCGACTTAAAAATAACATTCATTAAAGATCAACTTCATTGAGTTAAGCACGTGCTACACAAATGTATACTAGTTATTTTAGATAGATACACAACTTTGTATTGTATAGTTTATAATCCAATATTTACTTGACAAACGTACGCAATTTTGCCAGATGACCAACGGTGCTAAATAGCATAGCATCAGAGATAGTCTGCTGCAATTTTGACGTTGTGTTTACAGACACAACACACGAGCACATTGGCTTTCGCTGGATTCCCATGGGACATAGTGACATCCTGCAGACGTGTAATTAGTTGCACATGGCCGTAACGTATACACATAAGTAGCATACTTCTCAAAGCGGAGTAATTCCCGAAACCAACTACGGCGACGAATTTTATTCTAGACGAATGAACGGTATTATATGTATCTACTTACTTAAACACGTGTGCTGGCAAAGGACTCTCGTTTGGTTTGCTGCAATCGGATAGGATTTCCTCGGCTTGAACGTACATATGTAACAGCACGCTGAATTATTAACAAAGTTGTTTCGTATTAAGAAAGCGTCGAGAAATTTCCCGAAAATTGTTTATTTAACATGACGGCTTTTTTGATGTGGCGCCACGCGTGCATGATGTGCGAGTAATAATTAATAAAGTTTAATAATTGATATGATTCGTAATAGACACTCAGCGTATGTAGGCAGCTTTATTATAGTAATATAATATAATGCGTTTAATATGAGTTAATAGATTTTTTTAGCATGCAAATAGAACTGTTACAGATCACACGAAAAATCATACAATTTTATGTTTAAATAATCATTGATGTTAAAAGCACACAGAATTAATAGTTAATTGTAACAAAGATAATAGAAAAGTCTTACTGCGCGGATTAGTGTATCGTGGAATTTTCTTAAAAGGGCACCTAAAGAAGGCATCATAATGGTTTATATAATTGAAATATGAAAATCACTATTTTTATTTAACTATAATATTTGAAAAATTTATTACATATGTGTCCAACACATATTAACAAATGGCGTGCAAACACTTCAGCCGCAGTCAAAGCGCTATGCATGCACTACACTCTCTGGAAGTTGGCCAAGGTTGGCCAAGGACGGAGAATATAGTGGGTTACTTCGGTTGAGTTCGGTTCTGCCCGCTCTAAAATCTCTCAGAAGTTGTCCGAGGTTACCGAGAACATGAGGTAAAGTGGGGGTAATTCAGTCGACTTGGCCAATTTCGAGCGCTTTCGAACATTGTCGCTATATTTCCGAGTTAAAGGGACGGTTTATATAAATGTCACACCATAACGAATTCTTATTTAGAATCGATGGCGACAAATTCTAGGATAGTCACAGATGTGGTGTTCGTATTCTGAAGTATCATTTTTATGCCTTATGGCATTTTGCAAAAGCCGACAAAGATTTTGTGTAAATTGAATATTTACGACCGAAAAGTTTTCACTGATATTGTATTGGTGAGTGCCCACACAAACTTTTATGATTATCAGTAGCGTAATTTTAATAATGTGACAATTTAAAATTGCGATTATTTGGCACTTTTTTCGATCGCGCGCAAATATGCCAACTGTACGTGACAGAAGCCGCCGTAGAAACGTCATGCACTGCCGCCGTCCGGACGGCATATGAAATTTGCGACAGTGTGGTCGCTTACTCGAAGTCGTAGATCTCGGCCTACTTCAGTTGAAACTTCGGTTCGGACAACTTGAGTGTAGTGCAGGCAATAAATTATATTATCGCTGCATTTAATTTATTTCTGACCATCTTATAAAAGGCATAATAAAGAGCGCCAGATGGCTTAATTTGTCATTGGAAAACCCAAGATAAGAAAATAATAACTAACTAAGACGTAGGTTTTCTGGAGTGATATTAATTTTTATAAATTTTAAAAGTAATGCGTAGCAATATAAATAATATTTTCCTAATGCTAATATATGTATTATATTAGCATTAGGAAAATTCGCAAAAGTTTTATTTCTAATAACTATTAAAAAAATGGTATAGCTTCAAGCCATTTAGGTTGAAAGATTAAGTTGTATGTTAAATTGATGGTGAAAACGTAAATGATCTACGGACGAGGCACCGCCAGCCGTTAAGCTCCCGCCGCAGTCCAACCAAGATGCGTTACCAGCGTGCCGCTTAGTTTTGGTTATTATAAAATAAATAAATAGGCTTGCACATATTAAAAAAATGATGATTTGTCAGTAGTGTTAATAATGTATGATCAATTATTAATTACAAACGGACAGTTTGTAATTATAATCGACTAGTAACTTTTTGATTAACAATTAGTAACAGTGTATTCTATAAAACTTCAATAATTAATAGATTAATTTATCAAATAAAACAGATTTATACGTCTTATTATTATATATTTAAAAAAATACTTATTATATATTAATATATTATTATTTTATTAAAAATTGAAAAAATACATTCAAAAATTATATTTTATCATCAGTAACGATTCTTTTCTAAGTATTTTTTTTCATCACCAAAAACTAATGTATTGAATTTTACGCATACGATATTAAACTAACAGATTTAATAGTTTAATTTAACCAACTAGTAAAATTTATTTGACCGTTTTATATATGTATGTTTATCAAATATATTTATATAAAATCTAAATACTAATTATTTAATAAAATCAATGATCATTTAATATATGTTTTACCATTTAATATATATGGTGGCCGGTTAACTATTGACCATTTATCAAAAATTTTAACCGTTTGAATAAATTACTAACATAAAATTACTGAACAAATAAATACAGGCCACACATAGTCAGATTAAAATATTTTCTAAAATATATAATAAAACTATTTTTTCGCAATTTTTTACATATATAAAAACGATCTTTAAGAATTACAATTTACGATACTTAAAATTGTACATTATCTTGGGACTATCAAAAGGAACTTGTGTGCTGTTTATCTTGAGACACTATCTCAAGAAGTGTGTATCGTGTAACAGCACCGCTTGCAGAATGATACTGTTGTAAGCTTTGCGGTAAAACTAGTGCGCATAGATAATAAACAACAATATCCTAACGGCTTCGAAATCCCCGATCATGAACTCAAGTTAACGAAACTTATTAGAATTTACTGCGCTTCGACTCACTAGTACCATACCTATCCTATATATATGCGTGCAAATTGAAACGTTTGACATTATACAGAATCAATTTTTACGAAATGCAAATAGAGACGCAAGATTTGATGGAGCTTTATGAACGTCAAAAAGCTCGTAAATAAAATCACAAATTTTTTTATCGAAGCGAAAAACGCGTAAAGGGTCATTAAGCAGCGCAGAGCTAACAAATCGAACGTCATGGAAAAAAGTGCAAATCGTGACAATCGACACGGCTCGACAATTATTCCCGTCATGGGCGGCAGTTGGAAACAAAGCGAATTTCGAAAGCTCCCGTGAAATCTTCGGGAACAATAGTCTCTCCCGTGTGAATAATGTATTCGAACCGACACAACAATCGCAAATTGGCACGGAATCAATTTCGCTCCACGGCGAAATTTTTCACGGCGTTGTAAATTCAAAATTGATTTTTGTCAACGTCACGTTAACGCACAGTGCGGCAAAACATCTTAAAGTCATAATTCAATAATCTAAAAAGTTCTAAAGCAATATGTACTTTCGCATTTTGTGTTCATATTTAAATTCAAGTATGTTTCTATCATAGTTTACGATACATGAGATTAGTGGGGTATTGTATTAGGTAAAATATTTTCTATCATTAATTTGACATTGCTTTTTTATTCTTGGTATTTGTTGACCAATATAAAGTAATATTATAAAAAAAATATAAAGTATATAAAAAAAATAGTTTCTGTAGTGAATGCGCTCTTTTATTAAATATTGGTCTGAGGGTAGCAATGGCAGCAAGAACGTTAGTGAAAAGTTCTAAAATGTTGTATTTAACGCTAGATTTACATTCTACGTTACTGCCCTGTTCATTTTAAAGATACTGTGGCAAAGTTTGTTTACATTTTTTAAATATATTTGACTCCCATTTATTTAAGTTAATTTTATTTTTCGAACTTATGAAATATTTATTAACCTTTTGCAAATATTTTTGTTATTTATTTCCGATTAGTTAGAGACCATACGTTAAAATATCTGTATCGTATTTATTAATTTTGCGATATCATTAATACACAAGATAAAGGGAAACAACCCACGCAAATTTCCGTGAAGAATTCCAGCTGGAATTTTACTCGGTATCAAGTGTGCATTATTTATTAAAACAACATATATTCTAGTTTTCAGGTATGATCGTATTAAGTGTAACATATAGTAGGCGGTCTTATATTTGTATGGTTTAAGAATCATGCCAAACCGTGACGAAAGCTTTTTCTATATCTAACAATAGAAGGTTCGTACGCTTTTCATACTAAAATTAGCGCATATATGCTTCATCAAACTATTAATATCATTTAAACTCATAAGGATAATTTCTTTAAATATTTTACCTTATGATAGTAATAAACTAATATGGCGATAGCTAATCGAAATTATATGATTTAACTCTTTAAATGTTTATTGAAGTACTACACATAAAAAAATAAAATTCACCTTAAACTAATAAATTAAAACCGTAAAATTTGGTCAGAAATATCGTGTAATTAAATAATATTACTAATAAAAAAAATATTTGAATTTTTAGTATTTTGTTCTTCATTGTGCCCCAAAGATATATCGGTTTAATTAAGGACGATTCCAGTGCAGTAACGCATTAGGCAAACGCCTGTCACGATACAACGGAAATAATAATAAAAAATAAGATCCTTTAATGTCTCCCATTTTGCATCTTTTAATTTATTTTTATACGAAATTATTATTGGCACAATATCGGTCGTTTGGCCACAGTGTGCGACGAACAGTTGCAACCACTTGAATTTGCATTTGGCAATAATTATCATCAGCGATTACGAGCGCAAACACATAGAGCAGCTTTGTAACGTTGTGAGAGAAAGTAGGATGTAATTTGAATTTTCATGAGATTTTCGTAATTACGAAGCTCGAAGAGGGATTTTCTTTTGCTGCGGATTTTCTTTGATGATGAATTTTTCATGAAATCCATGCACAACATTATACCTACGCACGCTAATTAATTTGTTTGGAATATTTTGGATGAAGGTAATTCGCGCACTTTATCCCCCTCGCACAAAATATGAGATACGAAAAATGTTCTTTCACGAAGAAAGCTTTGCAATTTTTTTTCGATAATTGGAACACGAAAATATGTATTGCGAGTTCATGAATATAATATGAGAAATGCGTGTACGCATACATTATATATATATTTATAATTTATCCAGGATAAAACATGGGAGAATGAAATTTTGATTTATGTATGACATGAGATATAAGAAAATAAACAAAATAAATCAAAAATTACACAACCATTATATATATTAAAATTTTCGTCAGCTTGTTGATATCAATAAATTGATAATACGTACATGTACATATGTATATGATTGATTTAAAGCTACATATTTTAAAATTGAAGGAAACATAAAACATATTCTAAACGATACATATATTATATTTAACGAATATTGTAAAACAATTTTATTATGAAGTATAATACGCTCAAGATATTTATTTATTTTAATTAAGTTAAAAATATCGTGACCCATAAGGTGCAATGCCTCAAGATGGTCAAAAAAATAAATAATACATTGTACAATACACAAAAAAATACATGCGAATGTTCTGGCTCTAACGGGCATCAAGGACGCGATCGTGATTCTCAATGACGCCCCGGAACCCAAAATAGAAATTCCTCAAAAATAATTTGATTGCTGACAGCATCCTTCAGTAGTTTGAAAAAACGCTTAGCGACCTTATATAAAGGTACTTTAAAACCCTTTTTAGACTGAGACGAAGTATTTGGTTGTTCAGGGACTCCAAATTATAGAGCCCGATTCAAGCACGCTGCGAACTAAATTGTAATAGAGAACAAAAATAACTGATGGATCGTTAAAGTGAAATGCGTTTCTTATAACAAAGCCAAGCATCTTGGAAAATTTTTCTCAGACGTCGTTTATGTGTGTAGAGAATTTTCACTTGCTCTTAAAAGTGATTCCAAGCTTTTAAGTAGAAGTTTATTCAGCTAAAATGCTCCCACCGAAATCGTAGTAATTGAGAAAATGACACAGTATCATAGTGTTATTTGTACGATCTCTGTGGGAACATTTTGGATAAAGACACTTGCACTTAAGAGCTTGGAATTATTTTTAAGGGCAAGTGAACGAAACCATGCAATATAATTGTAGCTACACAGCAGTGCTGCGCTAGTGTGTAGCTAAATAAAGTTTTACTTATATTATCATAAAATATTATTCGTTTCATATTAAGCACCAAAATCAATCTTGCATAAACCGTAGCTCAAAGGCGATCTGGGTAGAATTCATCGTATCGGATGGAACTAACAAGCAGTTGAGCCGCTCTGGAGTATCATGAATAAGTCAAAAGCGACGGCGTTTGTTATATTGCGGTACAACTATAGTATAGTATTTTTTATGCTTAACATTCGCTGGGAATTTTCCCCCAGAAAAATACCCATTATTTACAATGCAGATCGGAATTTTTCAATTCAAAATGACACGCGATGATTCACGGCGCTATCTTTTTTTTTATTTTGAGGGGTCCATCCATCAAGATGGGGAGAGATTTTTGCTCTACGGGGCGTCGATCCGGCGGTGGTCGACTTGATGGTGAAATATCGCAAATGAGTCCTCTTTGTTTCCCTACTTCCGCGGATGATGGATGTACCAGCCTCATTGTGCTGGCTGTGAATCGTAATTGTTTTATTTGTCACGGGAATGCAATCAGCGCGCCATTGTCGAAGGGGACAAACAATATAGAAGAAGAAAAAATCCTACGCCATTGTCGCCGGCTGGAAGGAGGAATGTTCGCACTTTCGATGCATTCCTAATGCAATGGGGCTTGTATGTTGATAAAAAAAAATATTCTTTACAGTTTTACATTTTCATTCTTCACACGAAAAAATAGTAATGTTCTGACAATGTATCCAGTAAGAATATCTACACCTTAGATGGATTTTGAATGCAGTGAGTCATGTATACAAAAAATATTATTCATACATTTAAAGGACTCTTGAGAATGTGTGGAATTTCAATCGATTTTTAATGTGCTTGTTTCGGAATTCTTAACGTATGTACTAAGCTGTACAAAAAGGTATAAATATTTTTAATGTACTGCAGTCGAATGGAGGAATGTTCGCACTGAAGAAAACTTGATTACAAAAAATAAAAAATTAACATTTAAGGAAAGAAATGCAGAGCGCAAATAAATATAATTCACACTTAAGTGAGTATGGTTATTTCATAGTTTGGATGGAGCATATCTTTTAAAGTTAGATATAAATAAAAATCTCAAGCGACACAAAAATAAATCCTTAACTATATACTACATCTATACGTGCATACCTAAGAAATAGAAGCTATATTGTTTGACTAATGAACACTCAAATCCGCGTAAAATTCCAGCTGAAGTTCCTTAAGGAAATTTGCTTGGGCCGTTCCTTTTTACCTTATATATATTTGGGACGATATCCCAAAAATAAAAATACGCATTAATCTATGTACGCTAAGAATACAACAATTTGAACAAGAACTTTCGGATTTAAACCAATCGCAAATAAATTAAAAGACTTTCGAAAACAATAATAAATATTTCTAGAGGTGGAAAATTAAAATCAACCAGAGAAAAGAGTTAATTATATTTTAAAAATTAAGATAAATTTTTCTAAGCACAAATTTAAAATTAAAAATTTTTCACTTTCAGTCTAAGCGGCTTCCTGCTATTGCGGCCCTCAGACTGATGTTTAATAGAAAGAGCACACTTACTACAAAAAATAAAGTATTACAAAATTATTTATGTAACTGCACTAACGCATTATAAGATCAAAATATTAAAGCACATATTGCTTTGGAGCAGGGGTGTCCAACAGCTTAGATATTTTGAACCGCATTGCCCGACAAAAAATTGTCAAGGGCGCATGTATAATTTAATATTTATTTTAAAGGGTAAAATCTAAGCACCGAGCTTATTTTTACTATATTAGTGCAATCATACAATATACATAGCGATGCAAAGAGTATTTTAAAGATGCTCGTCTAAAAAAAAGATTTAAATTATATGCTTCATACGAGATTAAGTAAACTGTTTTAAAGATATATTATAAACAGGGCATATTATTAGAGTGTATGGTATTTTTCATAATGCAGTTATAAGACACTTCTGCTAGTTTGCAACCAATTTATTGATATCAACTGAAAATAGAGTAGCAAATATATTGAAATGCAGTTGCTTTTAATGCTGAATATTTTTTGCTGTTTACGTGACTTTGTTCAGTAATTAAGTTACTGTTCTTACTTTCAGATAGACATAATTTAAATTTAATTTGAAATACCGATGCTGTTTGAAACAGTCAGTTCATTAACAAATTAATTAATTTCGTTCCGAAGATACTGAATATATTCAGTTTATTTAAAGAGTCAAAAAGTCAGACATATTTTCATTATTTTTAGTATCATGGTTGTTGCTAGTGTTACTTTTTCTGTTTCATACAAATCTGAGAAGAAGTGTAATATATCTAATGGGAACTACTTTAAAAGTACCAATTTTAATATTGAATAATAAAAAAAATACTTTTTGAAATGCATTGATGGTACTCTTTAAGATCTATGCAGAAATACTTAAAAATTTCAGATGAAACACGTAATGTATGTGAATTTAATAATAATGGCTTTCTCGAAGTGTATTTGCAATAAGTCTTAAGCCCAAACAACTCTAGGTATGGATCACATATAACACAACATCATTTGGCAATATCATCATATACTTAATAAAGAAATAGCCTTATTTACAAAATATCCTGTGGCTTTTCCGTGGCCGCATCACTCTAACGACTATGTTTATTATAGACTTGTAAAGTGTCGTAGTTTGGCTTCATTACTGAATGGCCGTCGCCATTTCTCTCTCTCTCTCTCTCACTCTCCATCCACCTACCCGCCTCCGCATCACTTTTCTACAAAGGATACACTCGGTGTAAAAGTGTATTCGTGCATTTCTCCTGTGAAGCAATATTATTCCGGATTCCTTACGCTCGGGTGACCTTACTAATTGGGACTGCTACCAGGTCCAACTTCTGTGTCTGCGAATATGGCTTCCGATGCATTTGCCACATCGACCGCAATTGCTGTAACCCACCGATACATGTCAAAACGGGCAATTTGTTTATTTAATGTCTATCCATGTGCATCGTGGATAAACGCTGATTGGGGATTATTGAAGGACAACAGAGGAGTGCACATATTGTGTTTGTGTACTTATACATCCGAGCTCTGAATGAGAAAAGTACAAAGCTTGCATGCTAATGCTGCGGATGTTTTTATTGCACAAATCTCCGTCTGCATTGTACACATATATGGTCATTGTCTTAAAATAATTGTTAATAATATATTTACAATTTGTAATATTAAAATATTTGCGAATGTATTATTATTGATTTTTTTTTCATATAAATAATAATTATTGCATTCATGACATATTTTCCTTCTAGCGAATTAGCGAATTTATAGAGCTTCAACTTGGGTATTAGTTGGCAATTGCAACAGTTAATTGCTTAACTTTTAATGAGTTTGACCATTCAATTTGAACTAAGGCTTCAAAAAGCTACCAAATTTAATGGGTAAATAAATAATTCGATTGTTTTAGCAATTTTAACAAAAGGACCGTAACTTTTATTCTCTTCTTTAATAAAAAAATATCTATGAATTCTTTAATGAGTATAATTCTATTTATTAATATATGTATGTAGGTCTGAAATGAAAATACAGACAATTTATGCAATGAACTGCAGATTTAAGGTAAATTACAATAATTTTGTCTGCGATTTTAATAATAAGCTAAGTCGTACATACATATATTGTTCTGATATAAATTAAAAGTTGCGTATTGCACAACACAATACTTTTTGTAATAATATAATATATAAAGTGTGGTTTATACACTTAAAGTATTGTAATATAATTTACAGAATTTTATATATGCTTTTGACGAAACATTAAAAATAAGAACAAATTCTAAAAAAATCTTATTATAATATATTATTTGATAATCCCGAAATAAATATTTTTTATTTAATGCATAAAAAAACACTTTTAAATGTTTTAAAATATAATTTTATTCTGAAGATTTACCCTTTTCCCCCCACCTCTCGGTCATTATTTTAATTCTACCAGCATAAAATTTCAGAGGCTTTGATGCAAAATATCATAAGAAATGTTCGTCTATCTTTTCTAGTCTCCCACATCCAGGACTATCCTTGATATGGTATTTTATTACTATTTTTTTAAAACAATCATTGCCATTTGCAAATATATAATTAAGCACACACTACGTCACAAATGTTTTTATTGGCAGTAGTTGCCATTTTTTTAAATTCAAATAAAATACAATTTCGTTAAATTTTTCATTTTGTACAAATTTCTGCCATCGTAAATTTTAGGGTTAAATTTAAGATAAGTTAAAATGTGCAGAGGTATCAACGGCCACCACAAGAAATTTATAGTTATGTAACACCATATAATCAAAATGTTTTTCTACATTTTGTCTCATATTTATTCCATTACAATAAAATAATATTTGTTACAAATAAAATAATTAAGAGTGCTTCTAAATTATACAGTGCCATAATCTGACCGTAGATGCATTCAAGTGAAGAAAAAAGCTCAAATTATCTGTCTTTACTTATCGGATTATCCGTAAATCGGTTCAGTAAACGCAGATTTAAAATTTTCTGGGCGAAATCTACTTTATTATCGTTATCCAGTTTAATGCCACTAAGATTTTTGTATATGTATGTATAAAGTATGAGGTAAAAAATCGATACCTTTTAAAACAGGAAGCAATCAAACAACTATTATTATGTATACCTTTACAAGTTACAATGGATAAAAAGACTTCAAAGTAATACGACTGGATACGAAATCTTTGCAAATAAAAATCTATAAAAGCATTTTCCCTACAAATTCATTGAATTATTGAATAATGGAAGTTTCATCGGGTGTGTTATTCTAGATTGCAGTTAAAGAAAAATGTCTTCGAGAAGTTTTTTAGCACTAACTTTAACCAAACATAATTGAGCTTGAGCAAAAACTTAGGTTTGCACTTTTAAATATCGAGCTAAATTCACAATCTTGATTGACTGTATAATGTTGTAAATATACTACGTATATTGTTTATAAAAAAATACTACATGTACTACGAAATTCTGAAAAAATTTTTGTCGTTTTAAATCTATTAATAATGTAGAGGTTTCAATCAACTGCACAATTTGTGCACAATTTTGCGGTCATTCTAACGATTATTTCAAACAACTAAAAAGAGTAATCAACACGTCTCGTAAGTAAGGCTACACACATATTTCACACAACAATGAAAGAAAGATCTCGTGACCAAACAATTGCGTTAATAATTATAAATATTGCACGGACCACATAATAAGACATCCGTCCTTAGACGTTAATTTTACACATGTATCGCCAAAAAGCTACTCTTTGTTTGGAAAGGACGCGCGCTATCTAGACAAACTTTCTGTTCTACGCATAATAATATTGCTATTTTGACCCTTCGCTACTTACTCTTTCAAATATCGAGCGAAATTAACAAACTTGATTAATTATATAATATATATAAATATACTACGTGTGTTGTTTATAATAGAATATTATTTTATCCTATTTTTTTATATATATTTTTGCTTTTAGTGTGCTAGGAAATACTTCAGAAAATTATTGCCGTTTTAAATCTATTAATAATGTATAGGTTTCAACCAGCTGCACAATTTAGCGGCTATTCTAGCGTTCATTTTAAAAATACAAAAAAGATTAACCAACACGTCTCTTAAGTAAGACTACACATAGTATTTCACACAACAATGAAATTAGATTAACAATTTTTACTTGGCGCACCATACCAATTAATTGTCATAATATTTAAGATTATAATAAGATTCGTATTCATTATTTGCATCAAATATTGGCATAATCCATCTTCTTTTAAGTGGTTAGATATCATTCCTACTACTATTACTGTCACAGTAATAATAACACGGTCAATATCAAATTGATCGTCACTTCCTTAAAGATCCATTATTATATCGTCATTCAAAATTATATGGATAATTTGTAAAAATAAATCAATATATGTATTTATAAATAATTAAAACACAGGCTACTAATTGTTAGTAATTTACTAGCTCGAAAAGACTAATATTATTATTTGAGTTGTCGATAATTGTCAATCGCTGATTTGAATAGTGCGAGCGAGATAGCGAGCTCTGCTTGCATCTCGCTCTTTTTTTCTAATCGTTTTTATTTCATAACATACATACAATATTAAGTAAGAATTATGCACAATTAGAGCATATAATCCCGTTTCATCCCATATCATATAAATATAGACACCCTTCGAAGGAAAAAATGAGTAATTGACACCGTAAATTATCGGTGTCAGTTATTGGTCTTAACACCACGCGAAACGACCATGTTACGATGAAATATTTTACAATAAACTTATTATTGAGTTATTCGCATAAGTTAAAAATTGAATATTACTAAAATGTGTTTACCACAAGTTTTTTTACTATTAATAAATTTAAATTGGCAAAATTAGCTCGAACACAAAGCCAATAAATGCATTGAAAGTTTCGTCGACGTACGAGTGCAGCGGATGGAATTCGATGTCGACCAATTGTCGACTTTCTAGCACAAAGGGCTAACTATATTCGAAAGACACAGAAAATTAGACATTACCTTGTCAATATCCTGACGGGCCACGGCGCGGCGTCACACCCCCCGCCCCCCGCGAGGCCCGCGCTAGAAGGGACACTGGTGCAACGGTCTTGCATACACAAAATTTAACTATAAACACTAATTTGAACTATACACTGCTTAATTCTAACACATACACTAAATTACACTATCACTTTATAATGCACTGCTAATTAAAAACATCGAAAACACTTATTCGAGAAAAATGAAACAAAACAATTTATTCGACCGTTTACGACCGAGGTCGCATACCTACTGGTATTTTTTTTTAATATTTCTAGATGCATCCAGACAGTTCAAAGTTATGCTCAATGGATTAAAAATACAAAATGTCATGCACCTCAGATTACATTTGTCTACTTTTAAAATATTTATCTCTAATTCGAATTATTTTAATGCAAGTTATTTTTAGAATATCTATCTCTCGTTCGATATATTTTATTGCGAGAGTGACACGAAGGTCACCTTTGTTTTTGTTGTTGACCTACTTAAAGTATAATGTCGATGATTTCAACTTTATTTATATGAAAAATATTATTTAAATCTAATTATAGATTTTTTAAATGCAAATTTTGAGTGTAGTTGACGGTGCTGCCCCCAAGTGTCAATCGAGTGCGTTGTCGTTTGCTTGTAACGGTCGTTTACGCGTGGGCGTCATTTGCTTGATAAACATTTTCCTAAATCTTTTAACTACGTCGAGGTTGACACTGAAACTTTTCGATGTAATATAAAGACGAACGAGGAAGCGGAGCACTGGATAAAAGAATACAGTGCGTAATCCAGAACAAGTTGGAATTGCAAGAGTATGAAAAAAAAACCCACACGATATATTTCACAGTAAGTACTCTAATTAAACTAATAATATAGATAACAGTTGTTATATATCTTATATATAATTATTGTATATAACTTGACCCTTCGAAAAAAGCGCATGGTAAATCAAAAAAATTGTATTGCAAAGCTGAAATAGATGTTCTTGTAAAAAAGGTGACTTGTGACACAATGAGGCGTGATAAATATTTGAAGGTAATTTCAATATGTTTTTTTCCTTTTGATATTTATATATATGTACAAGAATTCTGTTTAAATTTTAAGAACGGATATCAAACAATAATACAGTTTATCGGAGACCATAGTCACCCTATAATAAACGCAGAGACGTTATCTTGTTTGCCTCCATCTGAACATATCAAAAATAAGTTCTATGACTATTTTGATATGGGATTAAAGGTTGGCGAGGCTATGAAATATCACGAAGCTCATCTGCTATTACAATATGATAATTGTAGCATAGAAATGGCAGATGCATCAATTAACCCAAAAATGCATAATGTTCTTCATTAAGGGAAAAATGGAGAGATTATACTTTAGGTCCACGTAACGACTGTCTCCAGGTAATTTATATTGAAGATGAATATGTTTGCAATGTTGTTTCTATGAATAATAATGCATTTATCAATTGCAGATTTTGAAAGAGAAGATACCAATATACAGGACATTTAATTAAATATTATGAATCACCGTTTGCTTTTGTTATTGTAACGCCAATGATGAAAAGAGCTCATTCTATGCCTTTGACTAATGACATTGTGTTCGTAGACACCACCTCCTCTTGCGATGCGGAGGGCCACTCGATTACGCCACTCGAAATGTAATGATAAATTCAAAATCAGCGTTTCATTTTAGTAAAAATATATGTATATCGTACGTATGGGGAGGGGGAGCCATACTTTCGTATGTACATAATAATTAATAAATAATAATGTTTTTATTGACTAATAATTTGAATCGTCATTACGCTCTGGCACATAAAATACTAATTTTACCGCCTATATCTCGTGAATTTCTCGCAATTTAAATATATTTTGTATACCTAATTCCTAAAATATTCATTACTTGATTTTCTCAAAGTATTTTTGCGCTCTTATGACGTGCTCTCTTTTGTCAAACGCTCATATGGCTGTCTGCGCATTTGACGCACGCTATTTTGTTACAGCGCTACTTTGGTAAACGCTCTTATGACGCAGCGCTTATAATGCAGCGCTCTTTTGACGCACACATTTGTGACGTTGCCACACTAGAGATATGAGCGGATCGTTCAGAAAGCATCGTGAGGACGCATTACGACAATCCCAGCCGCTCTACCGAAATTACAGCTAACAATAATACAACTCGACACGCCAGTGAAGACTCTCGGACTTTCAAAACCCGCCATTTCAACTCCACCACATACATATATGAGTATAAAATAAACTGTGCCCAGCTTTCCTGATGTCCAATAGACTACAAAGCCACACCCTTTGTCATCAAAACCAGAAAATATTATTTATAAAAAATATAATTAAAACGATAGTAGCATCTTCAGACAATATTGCAGCGCTATAAATAACAAAAAGTAATATAAATCAATATGCATGTCCTTCAATCTACATTTAACATAATTTAAACGTAAAAGTGAAACCTCAGACAGAAACCCAGTTATCTAAAACGCAGATTAATAAGAATAGAAATATTGATTACTCAAACTACAGAGATGTGATCTAAGTAAGTAACTATAATCAAACCAGTATGAACTTACGGGATTTAACTTTGGGGTAGTGCATGTGGTTCCTGTGCTGAAATAACGAACAAATACACGGCATACAGAGACAGACTAAAACTCCACCAAAACAAAATGGCAACCGAACTACTCGACTATAGATTTGACGACACCAGACGATGAATTATACCATCTGACATACCTGACAGACATGACAAATAATAAATATAGTAAATTAATTACAAACAATAAATTACTTTTATATAAAATAAATTAGATTTTATTTTAAAAAAATATGAAGATGTATTCAATGGGATGTTTTCTTTACATGCCAATATCCTAATCCAAATTTTAACTTATTGTTACACGTAATACTTTGTTTGTTGTTAACTTGAAAAGCAATAGTCTCTACTTCATAAAATCGTTTATGTGGCTTTACAGTCTATATGAACAAGTGATAATAGTTTGCGCATTCAAGGGTACTTCCCAGCTTATTGCTCCCTTAGTTATTCGTTTATGCGCCGCAAGAGGCAATTTGCATAAGCAAAAAAATCTAAAGCCCACACGCTTGAACTCATCAATCCGCGATTGTGCTCCTCAACAACAGTAAACAGTACTACACCCACCGGAGAGATGTAGATCAATTATAGCGGTATACAGTAGTTGTGAATGAGCGTAATAAGCTCTACAAGCAAATAATAATCAGTAGGTACCGTGATAACGTGAGAATTCAATACGGATTCATCACAATGAAACGTAATCACGTACATAATAAAGTGCATGTAACGGATTACCTTTTATGTACCATATATATATGAACATGATAAAGTACAATGTGTGTTTATGGGCGATGACGGAACGTCGACGTTGATTTTTTTCGTACACTCTGTACGTGTGTATTTATTATAATAGGAAGCAGATCGTGAGAGAGCAGCGGTAAAGTAGTAAATATTTCGCGAGTTAAAAAGACTTGCGAAAATTTATTATATTCTGAAACGCACAAACAATTGGTCAATTAATTTGCCACTTAGATATACGTTTTCAACAGCAATGAACAGTAAGGGATCTGCCACGAATAAAATGAAGTTCAGGAAAGTGTCCAAGAAAATCGTTTAACATCAAACAGTACTCGTTCTGCAAATTTATGAATTACTCGGAGACTATTGCAATATATTTTAAAGGATTTGAAATTGATTTCGTATAAATTGAATTATACACAAAATGATTTGTTTTAATTTTCATTTATATAAATTTATAATATAAATATAAATTTCGGCAATGAGTCTCGATAAAGACCCAAAACCATTATAAACGAAGAACAATTTAGAGCCATTGTGTAAAATAATCCAATCACATTTCAAGCATTAGTTTCGTGTGGGTTTCTCGTAATTTTACTGCGATATCTGAATAAGTGGGTGCCGCATGAATTGACAGTATTAATTAATATCATTCTTAAAAGACTAATAATATTCTCTTGCGGAGATTTCTCAAAAGTTGTGTAAAAGATTTTTTACAATGCTTCATTTTAAACAACGGACAAGATCAGTCCTTCCACAATGAAAGAAACGATCTCAAGATCGTTATCTGACGACGGATAATATCGAAATCGTGATTTCCATTATAGGAAACGTTGTTATTTCGACCGGCGCGCGCGTGTTTGTACAAGGTGAGCTAATAATAATAATAATAATAATAATAACAATAATAGCGTTCACAATGATTTATCGGCCATTGATGGACTGGGCCAGACAACAGAATATGGGAGGTTTTTGAAGAGTAAGAGGGCATTTACCTGTACGTCGTGCAACTGCTCGCGCTCGTCCAGCAGCAGCACGCGGCACGCGAGCACGCGGCCTGCACCGCACACCCACTGCATGCTGATGGTGTAGCACGACGAATGCTAGACGAACATCGCGACGATGACGTGCTCGGAGACCTGCGGATTCAAATACAAATGAGCTGGTTAAAAACAAGCATAAATTTTAAATGTCGTTTCTTAACATCTCAGCGATCTAAAATAACAATTACTTTTCATCATGTAATATATAATACACTCAAGTTTTTATACTGGACACTATGAAAAACCCCGTTGTTGAACGACGATAGACGGTACGCGAACGCCGACTTTCATAGATGCGAGCAGTCAATGTGATGTATAAGGATATAGTATCTGATTCTATATTTCGTGTACTCGATGTCGAAAGTAAAGTGGAATGTTCCAGTGAAAGTTACAGATTAAATGACAATTAGATGGGGAAATGGGAGGAGACTAACGATCCTACATCTGGATTATTCATAATATTTATTCTCGAGAACGAGATCAGTAGATTTAAAAATCTGATGTAATACATATTTTTATTGAATTAGTTAAATTGTATGAATAAAGCAATGGTATTATATAATAGTTTGATTTAAAATATGTATATATTATGTAAAATACAATTATTTAGCACTTTCACTACTTCTTTCATACCATTACAAAAATGACGAATTTTGTGCTGTTTTACAACATCTACAATATCATTTATATTAAAAAAACAAAAGAAAATGAACCCAACTAAGATCTAATTTTATCTATTAATCTTTTAATAATCATATATGTCGAAATAATGGCAATAGTTTCATTTATTATGGAGTCAATTATTACAATGTTTTAAACGATTTTAAAATGACTTCAAATTCTATTTACTATTAAAGCTCACCATAAATTCATATTAATATATTATATATGACTATATGAATACAATGATTTTTATATTTACTACTAAAGATTACTACAGATTTATAATAGTTCTTTCCACGAATATATGATATTGTATATGATCTATTTTATTGAGATTGTTTTAATGCATCTTTTGGAGGCAACTCTGTACTACTGAGATTCAGATTTATAGAGTCGCATTGACAAGTATATCAAGTAAAGGGCTATAAAAATAGTCACTGCCAGAAATTCATACTTAGAGATAATGTATCGTCTTAATATAAATTATTATTTGCATAATACAACATAAAATCATTATTTATTTAGTAACAAGATTGTATGTTTAATAACAATATAACCGATATAAATTTCTCATTGAAATCTTGTAGATATCATTTAAATTTTAAAAAGCGAATATTTGCAATATTTTTAAAACTATACAAGTAGGAAACAATTATATATTAATATATAATTTTATTATGTATATAAATTTTATTAATAATAATTAGCTATGAGATAATATTGTAAAATAAATAAAAATATGCATGATTGGTAAACACACCACGGTCGATATGACAATGTTGCAAACCAAGCATGTAAATATGTTTGAACGTGATCGTATACAGAATATTAAATATTAAAAGTGGCCGAAAAGCGGCAGTAGATGTCTATGCTTATAAATCAATAAAATAGGACCAATTTATTTGATCTAAAACAGAATCAAATTCAATCTCAAAAAAATATTCTGGAATAATATATTTAATATTAATAGATAATATATTGATAAATATAGTAGCTGAAGATATTCTAAACATTGTTTTTACCTATTGCAGTGCAAGTCGATTAAAATCAACACCGGGTTGATTCTAATGTAAATATCTTTACGAAGGATATGTTAGTTGTCGAAGAGATAAACATTCAGTTTCAGATACTAAACTATGATACTACTGACACAACTATCTTACGTTTAATTTGAAACACTTAAAGCAAAAAGTCAATAGCTTGCAGCTAACAACTTGGACTAACTTACTTAGATATACATAGTATATATATTTACACATGCGACGTTTAAAATATTAAAGGCAAGCATATTATTTATTTCTTCATTATATTCCTTAAAGCTCGTAAGAGAAACATAGTTAAAAAGCGATTTAAAACAGATTCGTAAATAAGAAATGATCTTTACGGTTCCACTATACTGAATATATATTGATATTTAGGCAAAATTTTAAACCAATAAATAATTTAGAGAGTTGTTCAGTAAAATCAATAAAAGAAAAAGAACATTGAAAAATACCTGTGTTTTGAATACACGATTTGAATAAATATGCGCTTTTCTACTTAAAAAAAACATATCTGTGACTTTCACATCTTAGAGCTGCATCAGCATCAATTGCCGTACATCGAATTATCCAGGAAGTTGATTCAAGTTTATGGTAACGTAACAAATGATGAACTAAGAAATACTTTTGTTTAGATTCCTTTTTCTAATTTACGTTACAATAAAAGTTTCGGTTCTGGCAAAAAATAATAATAGGTAGCTTCGGTCGGTATTTACGTGAATTTTTGAGTTGTTCTTGATTGTTCCTAATGTTTTATTATTTTAAAAACAGCATAAAAATAAGACATCTTGTAGTGAAATAAATTTCAGCGGATAACACGACAAACACACAACGCGTCAATTTGTCATCGACGATTACGATATTAGCATAAATAGCGAAACAGTGATAAATTCGATGTATGGAATCAGAAATGAGATAGTGGGCTGGTACTTTGGGCTCGGCTGTAAGCCCTGTGGGATATAGGGAGCGATAAATTTGTGGATAACGTACTATAACTGCCTCCGTGGGACAAGTACCGGTAAATTTTCGAGGACGACAGGAGACTTCGCCGTCTAAGTATGACAAATACACCACAGAAGCCGATAGCATCGCTTCAAAAAATATTTCATTCCTTACATGTACATAGTATGTATACATGCATGCATATATATCGTGTGTATGGAACCTGTTACGTTTATTGCAAAAGAAAACGGACCAGATATCATTCCGACTTTTCGTGGGTAAATATGTATGCATATTATGAACGCTCGTTAATTCTGACCTTTTACGATTGGTCTCTTTATATATGCCGTCGATTCCGTTATACGACAGTGTTTTAATTACCCGGGTAATAAATTTAATGACTCTTTTTGCTAATTAACTCTGCCTCATCGCTATATTTGCACACAGTACTTGCGTGTTAGTATTTCATAAAACGTTTGAATCGAAGACATAAATGTGAGAGAGTTCAAAGGTATAATATAAAATAATTTGTGGGATAATGTTTATTTACTGATTACTAACCCACCCGTTGGAAAATCAACTGAGAGTACATAAAAGTAACATAAATAACAAATATTATATGCGTGCTACTCACGAAAAATATATGATGTTTTTAAAAATACACTGTTTTTGTGCAGAGATATTTTTAGATAGGACAGATAGAACAGCCCAATTATTAAAAACTGTATAAAGTACTGCACATAAAAATGTCATCAAGTTAATTAATACAATTGGAAAATAAGTCAATTTCATAAAATAAAATAGATTACAGCAGTCGATTTTATATAATTAAGATTAAATTCTACACAACTAGCAAAATCAATAAAAATTATTATTTAGTATTCTATCAAAGCAATAGTTTAACGGATTTTTAATCATTTAACGCATGACTTTGCAGCCAGTAAGACACAGGTGGAAATTAGTAATAATTTAATAATTTAATGACACTATGATGGGCGAGATGTTTTTCTCTGGTAGTGGTGGAGAAGCTGGCGCATGGATGATGTCTGTGGAAGATCCTTAGAGTTCTGATTGGTGTGGTAGCGACACTATAGAGAAGGTTGATACCTCTCTACTGCGGTGCTCGTAGTGATCATCCATGACCGTATGTTGTCTTCTGCTAGTCTTTTCTAGTATCTGCCGGTGTCTGCATTGGCGACCAGCCTTGTGTGTCCAAGCCTGCAAAGCTTTCTGACCAATCACAATCATGCAGTGATCATCCAGCCAATAATTGCACTCACTTCTTAGAACAACGAAATTTCAGAAAGTGACATTTGCTTGATGGACATCTCCGAGGTCGAATTGTGCAACGGGACTTTGTGGCCTTACGGTGCTATTTGTCTTCCGGTAATATATTGTTTCTCGTGACCGTCTCGTAACAAAGAAATATTCATTCAATGTACCGGAAAATTCTTGCGTGTTATTTATGGGAAACCCTTTACTTTTTCTACTCGTAACGAGGGCCTTTGTATGATCCCACTGTTGTCTAGTTTATCCTTATTGATGAATGATTATTTTTGATCACAGATTTTAACACGAGATTCAAGAATAGGATCCTTCACTTGTATTCCACGCCAGAAAGATAATTATGTATTTTAAAAATTGTATTGCATCAGTACACCTAGATTTAAGAAAGAAGAAAGGATTTTTAAATTATTTTAAAAAGTCAAGAGTTTTTTACTATAGCTACTCCCTTGCTTTGGAAATTAGTAGGTTGGGATTGCTTTTGTAAAGTGCCCAATAGCACATATGTACATATATAGAACGGATAAATTATATAATTGTATAAAAATTGATACAGGTAGAGTTTTACCTCGCAACTTATTAAACAAACAATTAATAATGTGAAGGGCATTAGATGCCAATTTATATAATAGATGAATGGGTTTAAATCGGTGGTTTCAATTATAAAACCTTAGATTCACTGTCTAAAATTATAACAAATAATACTGAAAATAGCAAAGATACTTTAACGTATAAGTTCTTAAAATCGAAAGATCAATTATGAATGTCATGCTAATCTATAAAATATAGAATGAATGCGAATCCGATATAATAAGAAAAATTGATATGGTCCAAAGTGTAAGTATGGACCATAAAAGCAGATTGAAAGTCTTTGAGAAGTCTTTGAAAAATAAAGGACCGACTTTAGAACATGTGCTTGCAGCGAATTCTCTAGTTATTTAAAATAAATAAATAAAGCAGATGTTCTATATTATGGACTGATCCTTCAGCAGCATGCATCGATATCAACTTATCAATGAAATTAATTAAATTATGTTATATCCTTTTAAAAATCATCTAATTGCTATTCCATATCCTGTATATAACATATAAATTAGCACACACGTTAAACTTGCTCAAAATTACAATAAACCTTTTGTCGTTAGAGGAGTGAATATTAAACGTTCCGAGAAAACATATCTCACACTATGTATATAACTGTAATCAACCCAGAAATCTGAGGCGATAAACACGTATTGAATATCATACGCAGAATTTTAGTGCGCTTTATTGAAATTCCCGGGAGTCTGGTGCTTTATTGAAATTCTAGTGGTGCTACCGTGCTCAACAAAGGCGTCGAGAGTTTTTTGATGTTTTGTCAACACATCATGTTAAACTATAAATATGATGTTTGAATCTAAAGATGACACATAAACAGGAATGTGTCCGGTGGTGTACGCGACGCATTTCGATTAGTGGTTGAATTTTGAGGAAATTTCTTTAGACTGAAAAGAAAGATGACTGCAGTGTGGGATCAGTGTCCTTTCGAAGGCGGCAACACATCCTGGTAACACGCAGGAATGTCCCTGGCTGGACTGGCAATTTGTATTCAATATAAATCGCCGATCTGGAGGTTAGGGTTGTCAGTCTTTTAAACTTTGTCACCTTCGCCACAACGCGATAGTTATAATACTATGGCAAGAAATATTCTTCAATATTTACAATATTTACAGTTATATGTAGAGTTTATTAGAACTGAAAATTAAACTTTAATTAAAAATTATAAATCAAAATGAAGTTGCCATCCCTGAAATTTGTCCATCACACGTATCCATAGGATTGAATCATGCGTGCGTAAACGGCGCGTGTCATTGGATAATTCAGTAGTAGTGAACCTTTTGCTTGTAAGTGAATTAAATATTATTTTTTCATCAGTCCGGTGGCTCTTGGGATATCAAAATTATTAATAATATTATCGGTATAAATGTAAATGGCACACAAGCAAAAAAATATAATATTTCGTATTTTTTATTATTTCCTATAAACCTTTTTACTTATCCATAGTTTGTTGTCTTTTTATAGATATTAGATATGCGTTTTATTTACTACTATGGTTTAATTATAAAAAATACGTACTAGATCAAGTATTATATAAAATGGTTACCCGTGATTTGTACTACGGATTTTATTATAAAATATTTAAGGTACATATAATATTTTGCTAATTATTTAATGAATTATAAGTTAAAGTGCTTCAGAATCATTAACTAATTATGCAGCTAACTTTACTAATATATTATATATATACACAAATAAAAGTGTTTACACATTCGCTTGATTTTTATGTTCACTGTCAATATTACATAATATAATTTAATAAGAAATTTGCGTTTAATATGTAATATATAACAACTACAACTACAAAAAAGTCTATACATATATAAGAACGGAATAACGCACTCAAATTTTCATTTTTTAAAATTGTCTAATTATTAAGAATTATCTGCAATAACATATATTGAATATTACACATAATAATGTCACCGATTCCCAGACTTTTAATCTGGTGGTTAATACATACTTGTAGGTGTTCATTTTGTCTGATTGATTTACTCAAATTTACCTTTATTTTCATTTCAACACGTTTGGCTTACGCTCGTCAGGTTACAACAAAGGATTAAAAAAATATAAGGCGTTAAGAATTTGACAAGTGTATTACAATGAATCTGAAATATCTGAAGAGTGTATTAAGAGTGTTCAACAATAACAATAATTTAAATGTGTGACTTGATCCATATGTTTCGTTAGCTTTTAATCACACACGTAACAAACTTTTGAGTCAAATATCTCAAAAAGTACGTTTGTTATTGAAAAATTAAAAATATTTTTTTTACAAAATCGCTAAAGTACGAATTTAGGCAAGTCAAAGACTCGCTATATCTAAAACAACCTTGTCTCATTGGAGAGATGCGTTTCCCATGTATTATAATGCTGCGGATCGCAGATGCGGATGTTTGTGCGACAATTGCATCGTTTCTTGAACACACCTACGATGTGTGCATTCATGTTCCTTTAAATAGAAACGGTTAAACTGATTACTTCAATGATAAATAATCAATAATATGAGGCGCAAGGCAAAATGTATTGTATAGAGCGCGTCCTTTCCGAACAAAGAGTATTATTTGTGGTACATGTGGGTGATTAACGTATCGATATAGATGTGAAATATTTCCAATTATTAACGCAATCTTTTTTGATCTATAATATTATATATTTTCGTTTACTCAAATGCTCGTTAATAAGAAACAAATTGTGGTTGAAACCCCAGCAGATCAATGTGTGATACACACGTTAAAAAATGATTAACTACAAACCACTTTTAGCTTGGTTTTTAATGATGTAATAAGATGTAAAAAATATAAGTAATAAATGATATTCTATTTTATATGATGAATAAGCTCACTTCTTAGTTAGTGAATTAAAATACGCAACCCGAAGAAGTTGTTTATAATAACGAACTTTGATATAAACAAATAACTTAATGTAAACCTGAAAGTAAAGGGTTCAAATGAAACTTTTCAAAAAAAATACTCTTTTTCAAAAGAACAGTAAAAAATGAGGAACAAAAGCATTTTTGATACAAGAAGGTGGCTTAATTATTAAATGTGATCAAAAACGATTAATGAAAGTGTCAAAATCTATTGCATGTTATAAATATATTAATTTATAAGAAAGAGAAGATAGCTTTAATGTTAACACTGCATACAGTAAAGTAAAATCTACGTATTTTTATTATTAGTTTGTACTTAATTATATTATATCGAAAATTACTCAAAAGTTGTTGACTTGCGTGATTTTATAACTTACACAAAAACTTCCAGAAGTTAAGGACTTAACTGTATATCACTCTCACACATATAGTTTTTAATTTGAATTGTAGTTTAAGCAAGTAAAATAAAATAAAATAAAAAATACATGTATACAGTAATATAAAATAATAAGTTTTGCTCAAATAAAAATGCAGTTTTAGTGGTAATATAAAAAAATTTTCCACTACGATGTTTTATGTTACACCTAAGTAGTACTTTGAAATGCGTCAGCTAATCACTTGTTTCAATAACATATTCTACGTTAATATGAATACATTGATAAAACGTATAAGTAAATTGTGCAGTTCTGTTAAATATACTACAATATTAAAATAAATAAATTGTTTCCTACCCCACATAGAAATCGGCGGCTTTTTACACTGAAACGCCTTTATATACCGTGTCAGTATCAACAGGCATTGAAATATTCGAATGGCCAATGTCCACGGCGGCTTATTGGACAATTGCCTGAAAAAGTAAAAGTCGCACAAACGACAGTAACTTTACATACTAGCACATAGGTACATCTTACGCACGTTGTCCGCTCTTCATCCCCTATCCATAAAACAAAGTAAGGAGCCGTCCTCTGAATTGATGATGAAGATTCCCTCTGTAAATCCTGCGTCATTAACCCTGAGCCACGTAAGGGGCACGTACGTGCCGTACAGGATGACCCCGAAGAGTTTTACAGCCGATTTAACAGGAGCGGAAATTGACAAAACGTACTCGTGCCGATATGGCTGAGTTTAGAGGCATTTAGAGAGTTATTTTGAAAAATATATCAATTTATATCGGACGAGGGCGAAAAGCTCTTTGCAACGTTGAAAGCAATGAGATAGGGCTCTTCCGGTTTTTTTTAACTCGCAATAGGATTGATATACTCTTGAACTGAAATATGAACATAGACACATGTTTCTTAGAATATATATTTATTTTGCACAAAGATGAAACAACTTGTTTTATATTTATAAATAAATACACATTGTTTTAAGCTTCGTGAATAATCATGAAAAATGACTAGTATATTTTACACCCATTTAAAGTTTATTATCATGAAATTAAAAAAAAAATTATAATCAAATTATGATTTTTGGGAATGAAATTGCTAAGATAACTTAATGTTTTATCTCAACAAATAATAATAGGGACATTAGCAACTGTTTTGTTTTAATTTGACTCGTGGTTAACTGCATTAGTTTAACACTATTAAATTTGTAGAATTAAGCACCAATTTCTTAAATGTCATTAGTTTCATATATTATTAAAAAAAACATATAAATCAATATTTGTGACTAAAATACCTTAAGAGATAATTTGATTAGTTATTAGCAAAAATTAAAATAAACTTAAATATATGATTAAATATATACATCACAACAATAACACAATTTAATATGGTAACACAATTTTTTAAGTCTTTACATGTTTATAATCTAGAGATATGTTTATTGTTGCGGCCCCCTTTTGAGTTTTATTTGTATATAGTCATTAAATGAAACTCGTAAAATTAAAAAAAATATCAATAGTTATTTATGTAAATAAAGACTAGTCTTTAGTTGTCCAATAATAAGCATTGATCTATTATTAACTCAATTACTTTTATATTTTCAACAACAAAACGACTATGTTCAAGACGATTATCTCAGCGGCGATTATCACAAACGAGTTCTCGGATAATTGCTTTAAAAAATACCCAAGGGAGAGCTAAGATACTGAAATTAGTACTACGAGGATATCCTTATTAACATAATAATCATAATTTGACTCAATAAATTTGCATATCCTTGCGGATTTTTCCATATAAAAACACACCTAGATAATATTATACTTGTTCTATATAAAACATGTAATATTTACATCAAAAATATCGCATTAAAAATACATATTCATGACGACAATATTTTTATACGTATAATATTTTAAATTCAATATAAACCTGAGATTGCTTTGATCTCGCTAATCTTACATACACAAGAAATATATTCCAATAAGACAAAATTAAATTTTATGCTTAAATTAATTTCTTTATATTAGCGTTATATATCAAAATATATTATATTACTTTTCACAATAATATTTATAAAAAAAAGAAAATAGCATTACTATGAACATGTAAGTGGAAATTAAAATATACTGCTAAATGCTGCTGTGATTAAAAGGTTCACTTAACTCGTTACTTAAAAAATATTTTGAGTAGTAAACATGTATTTTAAATTGTTGTGTTGTGACCCTAAATGATTTTTATTTAATGTAAAAATAAAACACTTTTACCTGATCGTGGAATTATGGTAAAAAATTATACCTCAAAAAACATATCGTATGAATTTCAATAAAAAATAAATGCAACAGCTGCTATAAAAAATATTAGTGTAATTTATGACGATGCCTAAGATGTTTAAAAAAATAAAATGTGGTGTTTTTGATTTTATGAATGAGCTTTGAAATAGACACTGAAATAGTTATGCGAACTGAAATTGAAGCAAATCCAGTAATAATTATTGAAGAATTATCAAACAAGATCAGTACTTCGTATTCTACTACTCAAAAATGCTAAAAAAATATTGGCAAGAGCTAAAAAAAAGGTGTTAAGGTTCCTCATTAATTGTCTGATCACTACAGAACAACACACGTACTGTTTTGCGAAAAAATAACAATTACAGACATTTTTTTAAATATGATCACTGGTGACGAAAAATGTGTTCTATTCAAACGTGACTAAGAAAAACAGTGGCTAATTTTTTTTTATGTATAGTGGGATTCCAAAATAATTATTTATTTTAAAGTGTTAAAACAGTGATGGAAAAAGTGTATATAAGTCTTTTAAATCGATTGTATTATATATTGCATTGAATGAAAAGAGACCATCTCAAATGAATAGGCAAAAAATAAAAGCTTTATTTTAGCCCCTATATTCACTAGATTTGGTCCTTTCTGAATGATAGTTTCTTTCAATAAAACAATGTTTTAAGAGAAACATATTCAATTAAATAAAAATTTTGATTAATTTAAATTTTCAACCAGAAAAATTTTGAAAAAGCAAAAATAATTTATAGAAAAGGTGGTAGAATATTAAATAGAACAATAAAAATGATATTATACAGAATAAAAGTTTTATTGATAAAAACGTCATTATTAATATAAATCGGTTAAAATTAAATATGCATTAAATATCACTACCTAAAAATATTTTTTCTTGCCACAGGATAATAGGCAAATTATTTTTTTTAAATATCGCTAAATTTATATTATTAATTAGATAAACATACAGATTCCTATAAAATGCACAATAATGTTGTAAGCAAAATAAAATATTTATTTATAATTAAATTAATTTTATATATACACATGTATGTATGTATGTAAAGATAATTTTACACATAGCAAAAAATATATAATTTAGAAAATATAAAGTCTATTCTTATGCATTTTAATTAAATAAGCAGATTTTTTGTGTGTCTTTAATTTATAAAACACAACAATAATATTCCTACGTTCTATAATCAATTGGGGGTGGTTCATACGTATCAAAAAAATCATTAAATAAAAGTGTTTTTATATATCCTTCGTTAATTTTTTATAAAGTACGTTACTAGCTGATTTTTATTTAGAGTGGAAATTTGAAATAATCATAATAATTATCTACATGTGTAAGCTACATTTTCTGCATAAAAATTGCTATAAAAATGCTATGATTTATTTTTAATTATACGTCTCATTATCTAAAAAAAAATACCATATAATTTTTATTATAAAATATCAGGCAATGCCTAAAGCTCTTATGCCTTCACTACACTCTCTGGAAGTTGTCCGAACCGAAGTTACAACTGAAGTCGGCCGATACCTACGACTTCGAGTAAAAGCGACCACACTGCCACAAATTTCATATGCCGTCCGGACGGCGGCTTCTGTCAAGTACAGCTGGCATATTTGCGCGCGATCAAAAAATGTACCAAATAATCGCAATTTTTAAATTGTCATATTATTAAGTTTGTGTGGGCACTCGCTAATACAATATCAGTGAAAACTTTTCGGTCGTAAATATTCAATTTACGCAAAATCTTTGTCGGCTTTTGCAAAATGCCATAAGGCATAAAAATAATACTTCAGAATACGAACACCACATCTGTGACTATCCTAGAATTTGTCGCCATCGATTCTAAATAAGAATTCGTTATGGTGTGACATTTATATAAACTGATCTAGGAAAATATATAAGTATATGTGAAACGATTTTTTTTAACAAAATCAAGTACCAATAATTATTTAATTTTATATGAAAAAAAATATAATAACGATATCTGTTAGAAGAATATACTATCAAAAATATAATTAATCTCTTTTGGTGCCCTAAAATATTGAAAGATGTCAGTAAGAGTCTGTTGAAGTCCCCGATAAGCATGTGGTATTATAACTTGACTACGTGACTACGATGCAGCGCTCGACATGCGTGTTGACCATAGGACGCCTACGCGCATACTGAAATTGAACCGATTTACTCGTTCTGTCTCAGTTTGCGAAAAAATATATCATTATCTCTTTCACTGTCGTCACGTAATACGCGAGAGAGCGAAAGGGGAAGTATCTCACTGATCGCGTTCGAAAGAGCAGCTCCGACTTCGGTTCTTTTGACTTCGGTCCGTTTGTCGACAACGTTCGGAAGCGCTCGAAGCCGGCCAAGTTGACTGAATTACCCCCACTTTACCTTTCGTTCTCGGTAACCTCGGACAACTTCCGAGAGATTTTAGAGCGGGCAGAACCGAACTCGACCGAAGTAACCCATTATATTCTCCGTCCTTGGCCACCATGGCCAACTTCCAGAGAGTGCAGTTCAGGCAGTATATTTAATTATTTAAATATATACTACTTGATCATCATCCAACATAGTATATAAAAAAATGCAATGAGTGTTTTTTTAAGTGATAATTACTCTCAAAAAAATCTTAAATATCTATAATAAGGCTTTTCTAAAAAAATATATTACAATCAAAAGTTACATTTATAAGACCAGCGATTGTCGTATAGTATAAACACAGATTAAATAACTTAATGTTGAGATACAGTAAATATGTATTTTAAAAAGCAACCTGCATAAATTTAATATTTAACTTTACTTACAGATACACTATAACTAACGTTTGCTACAAATATGTGTATTGAAGGTTTTAAAAATGTAACTGGCATATTAAAAAAAGCTAATGCATTAATGGATTTAACCGGTTTTTTAGTAAAATTCATAATAAAAAGATATGAGTGTATGAAAAATACTGTTGTTTAATTAAGAAATTAAGACGTTACTTGACAAACAGCATTACTATACACAGTCGTTTTTATAGAACTATTTATGGTTAGCACGAGCCAATTCTAAAGTCGTGCGTTTTACGCCTAGTTACGCGACGTTTTAGGTAAAGGCGACACGTATTTTTCGTAAATGTCATGATAAAAAACACATGTCAATGGCACGCCGTGACAGGATGTAATAAAAAGGCGACATGCTGGAAATGAGGAACTAACATCATCTGGTGACACGTCCTAATGCTCAAAAGTCGAGAGAGAGAAAGAGAGAAGAAAAAAAACGTAAAGTAGCGACAGCATCAGGTTGCTTTTAAAGACAAAAATAGAGCGAAAAGTTCGGGAATCCTTAGAAAAACTAGATATATAGATAGTAATTGCAGCAATGGTGTGCTTGCAGAATGTATTTAAAATACGTCAGTTCCTAATTATGCTAAATAATTCGCTTATGGTTTTAATATCTACTTACTTTTATGTATTTATTGTGTCTGATTGACAGATTTACAACGTTGTCACGCATTAGGCTTACGTCTGTTATAATATTTAAAAATCACGCGATATAATAATATTAAATTGAAATAGAATTCGCCGACAGTTTTAGAACGAGGAAGAGATTGAGAATCCGTGCGAAATCAAATTATACACGCCTCATTAAGAAGGTTATTTTTTGCCATAATATACATCTCTTTTTAATTTACAACCGTTGCCAAACAGCAAATTAAACAAACGATCACGCCAGTAGTTCATTAACCACAAAAAACATGTTTTAGCTAATTTGTCCAATTGACGTTTGACATTTATTCGTTCACACGATCATTATCTTTCGTGCTCGGTGAAAAAATCCATTCAATTAAATTTAATAAGTCAGTAAATGCATAATTATACAATAAACGCATCTAATTCACTAATTAAAATGCAGTTTATCTAACCAATTGGTATGCATTTCCATAATGGAATAGCTTATAAGCGATATATTTGGAAATAATAAAATGTGTGTTAAAATAAATAAATATATCCACACGTATTAAATTTCTTTGAAACACTGTGCGTATTATTTTAATATATTGTATATATGTAAGTATTTTACTTTCACGTCAAAAATTAAATATTACACATATTAAATAAGCGCCGTTTGAGATAAAAGTGAAACGAACGGTTTCCGTTAAACGGCGACTGACAGCTTTAACGGATCTTTCGTCAAATCCAATAAAACATTAAAAACATAATTAAATTATCACCTATATTATTTTATATATTTTTTTATGAATAATAAAAAATAAATAGCTGTGAGTATCCGTATTATATTAAGATTTTTTCTGTTTTTGTGTAATCGAAATTTCATATATGATCAAAAAATCAATACATATCCAAAACAACGGTTTAATGAATCAGTAGTCAATGCTTTATTTAATCATAAATATAAATAAAATAGCTGACTAAATTTAATACACACAAATTTAACCGATAGTTTATTAACCTTGACGTTGAAATTTACAACGATCGATTTATTGCTTCGAAAGCGTTTAAGATGCAATGTCAATATACGTTTCAATGGCTAGTATTACCCACGCGTACTTAATGACGCCATTGCCATACTTGGAGGTGATAAGTGATTACTTATAAATTACAATGTCTTAAATTTTGACATGTGCTAATTGAAAGTTTCTAAATTTGCCCTTGAAAGTGTTCATAAATCTTTAGATTCAGAGAAAAGGCGTTCCATTTAGTCCGACATACTGTGAAATTAGATATAGCTATGCTTCAATGTACCACGAGAGTGTAAAAGCTAGCGTGCCTTATGTAAATACACATATGTTTGTATGACGTGATTCAAACACTGAAACATTACCGTAAATATCTGAAAGTTATTTACGAGTCAAATTAATTTATTTACTTTGAAATTTCCCTCCTGCATGACTTTCTGTGGAAATTAATATTTTGTATCTAGTATATGTGTATGACTGTATGTATTATACATATGTTTGTATATGCTTGAAGAGTTCAGTTTCTCTTTGAAGTTCATAGGGGCGACTTTTGCTTTTTACATGGTAGTCATTTCTGAGCTTAGAGAAAATATATTGCGAATATAGCAATTTTCAGTTGCTTGCATCGGCGAGAAATAAAACTCGACGATGAGAAGCACAAATGTTGTGAACGTTGCTGAAACAGATTATTTTATATGTGTATGTATTTCATCTTACCACCCTGCAGGATAATGTCGCACATTTTTCTACTGCATCTTTTAAGAATTCAATTTAGGTTTTCTTCAAAAAAATATCTATCTTACATTTTTATGCGTAATAATATCACTATTGCAAGAAACAATACTTTTGCGTAAGCTAGAATCTCACTTTGGATATATAAAAGTTGCAAAAGAAATAAATGTAAGAAAATGTTGAGATCGTGAAATTTCAATGAACGATATAAAAAGTTCAATGTCCACTAAAACATTTATTTTTAGGGCAAAAGCGGTTAGGTAATGAAAGCAGACGCTATTAACCAACACTTTCCTTATATTGGCTGTTCTGGCAAGGGCAGAGTTTTATATCGTGTAATATTTTGAATAAATAGTACTATAAAAACATGCTTACCGATTAAAATCATACATATACTATAGTATGTTAAATTTAAAGGATCAGCGGAAATATACAAATACAGGTTTAAATGAGCAACAATATGTACTAAGAAACAACGAAAGTTAAATTGATCCATAGGTAACACTACTTTTATGGATTAATTTAAAAAGATTTTATGATTTTTAGAAAATATTTTTAATAAACAACGTGATAGAATAGTAAAAAAAAATATAAAAGTATTAATACTACTAATCGTTATTGTTTTAATTTTATTTAATATAAACAGTTCGATTGCAAGTAAGTGAGTAAAAAAAACATATTAAGAAATATATTATTTTGTAATCGTTGTTGTTTTTTAAGATTATTTTTTCTAGCAAGCTTGTACATATTGTAATCTCTCAATCATGTATTTTCATTTTCACGATTTTCTCTCATTTAATCCACAAAATAATTCCACATAATCTGTCAACACCGGTAAATTATCCCATCTCAATCCCAAGCTGACATCAGATCACGTTTCGGTAGATACGATAGCCAACATCTAGAAACTTGGTTCTTTCGGTTAATTTAATAATATAATAATGTTAGTCGATGGCATAAAAGAGCGCATAACGGATGTCGAGTTAAATAAAAAAAATTCAACCACTAACAAATAGTCTGCAAGTATACAAATATTTTTAAATTGCTTGTATTTTTTGGCCAATATCAGAATCAATTAAACTAAAATCATAATTCAATATGAATGTAAAATTAAGTTTTCCCTAAATAAAGCACGTTTTATATTATTATCGATTTTTTGTAAATATTGTCAGTTTTCACCATAAAATTCTTAAAAAATATAATAATAATCAATATTTTTTTTAGAAAATTTATGTATTTTTCAGTGAAATTTTGTTTTCATCAGTATAAAATAATTTCACTAACTGTTTCAGTGAAATCCTATTCTAATACATATTCACCGGTAGATATATATATATTTCTAAAGCAAAAATATAATTAAAATTATGATATTATTTGCTCTAAAATGTCTGGTATTCTCAATATTCATTTGCTGTTCAAACCTAAACCTTACCTAATTAACATTTCATTAGGTTAAGCTGAGTTTGATTAATTGGCTCAGGTTAGTCACATCTTATGACAAAATACTACAATATTTAAAATAAATTAAGCGATCCAGCTGGTCACAATAACAGCTTACTGTTATTGTTTCGCCAGGTTTAAGAGTTTCAAAATACACAATCCCTTTGCAACTCCACCATACATACAAAATATTACAGTGAGCCCGGATTTCGATGTAGGTTTTCTTTCGATAACCACTGTATTTTATGACAACACCCATTTCTCATCTTTAGTTATCAAATGATAGAGAAAAGACGATCAGCTTCAAGATCCAGAAAATATACAGATGTGCGCCAACTTGGTTTTTGAACGTTTAAAAAATATTTAACGTATGTAAATTAGTAGCAGTATATTTAGGTATTCGATCTGGAAATTCAGATCGAATACCAAAGGAAGCGGCAATGAAATAAATAAAGCAAAAATCTGAGTTTATATTTTTCAGAATCAGTAAGTGTTATTCCATCAAGTGCCCATCGTTGATGGGGCATCTTCAGCTGTAAACTTGTTCCTTTCGGCAGAGTTCGCCTTTTCACGACTGTAAGAATATAATAATGGTCAGTCGAACAATCGGTGACATCAAAGAGCGCAGAAAGACAATGGTCTTTTATTGGTAGCGGTGGCCAGCTCAGCAGACGATATTGCGAGGTAACCCGAGGACGCAACTAAGCTCGGTGGCCCGAGTTGAACGGCCTGGCTTTATAACGGCAATGGCTGATGCTCGGCTCTTGTCTCCTCGGCCGCTCTGACCGACTCGAGACAAAACGCCAAACCTGCAGATCGAATTTGATCGAGTTCTGTCTGAAGAGATTACACTTGTTGGCATGCGATCATCTTTACGAGAAGCTGAGGACTTATGGGTAATATGAACGGGTGTGTGTGGTCTTAGAACTTATACTTGATGATTGGCGATCGTCTTGCGCAAGAATATACTCATCAAGCCACTATAATGTGTTCAATATTAAATGTACTATATTCAATTATGGTGACATACAGTTCGATACATCCATTTTTTATTGATATGCTGGTGCTATTAAACTGTTAAGAGGTTGATATGATTAAAGTATTAACATAATATTTAAAATAATCCTTACATGCTATAAAAAATCACTGATAACAAACCTAATATTTTTGTTAAGAAAAATCCTATAGCGAATTTCGCACAGTAAATATTTTATTTTACTCAACTGTAAATATTATTTAGTGTTTCATAAGTATCTAATAGAGAAATCTAACAGCCTAAAAACGACTAAGTAAACTATTACTCGAAACGATGCATTGTTAAAAGTGCAATCTCATTTTCAGCACACATCGTTAATTTTATTTCTATGAGTACTTATTATTGTGCTTAACTATAAACAAACACTTGTACAGAATAGAAATAAATTTATATATATTTTCCCTGATTTTCAATATTAGTATAGTGTACTCCTGATTATCCATGTGCGGATTATCCGTGATTGAAATCATTTCTTAAATTATTTTTAAATAACAATGCGCGTAAACTCATAAAATCTAAATGAAAATGGCACTTCAATGAATTTTTTTTTCTCTTGATCATTTTGATTAAAAAGAAGCATCGATGAATAGAGAGATTGGTTCAAAACATAATGGGTTCCTGAAGTAAACGATTTTATACAAAGTAAAGACACGTATAGCAGTATTGTTAATAGATAATTCTTCTCGAGAAAAATGTAAAATAAAGCATTTTTTATTACACAAAATTAAATAGGTTTACAACCACTGCTCTTTTTATGAAGCTGCATAAGTAAGGGCTGGTTCATGCCTAATATGCATACTTCTTGGAAGGAATGACAAAAAAATTGTTTAAAAAAATGAATTGCCGTATTTAGCTCAAGTAATACAATAAGACACTCAGATAAAAACACCTTTCTAAAGACGTTCGCGCCAGATGTTTGAAAATTGCATACAATATCGGAAGATCAAAAGTATTTAAATGACCAACATTTTTTTGCGATTTTCTATTGCTCTAACCGGCCGACGGATTTATCTTTGTTTTAGTGATGTAAGAATCCGTTCCGATAATAATAATTTACGCATTAGAATCGGCAGAATGCAAAACGATTTAAGGCTATTTTTCTTTTTTGATAATCCAAAAAAGATTTTTTTTATATTGTTTTTATAAAGTAACAACAGACAATTATCAGCCGAAGGGGCCTTAATTATTTGTTAAAACAATAAGAAAATATCAATTCTGAGCTAAGCTCAAAATTAATTCGTAATTAAAAATAAATTATATAATTGAAGAAATTAGACATTTATGTCGTTAATTAAATATTTGCAAGATCCAGAATCTATCTTTTGACTTCTTTAGTTATTCGTCAAAAGCAGAAATATGTAAAATGTGGAAAGAAAAATTTCGCAGATTATTTCACGGCACTTAGAATTCTAAGGACCCTCGCGACTCCATTAAATCATTAGAATTCATTGATGAAATGAAAATGTATCATTGGTGCAATAATTAGAGAAAGAAATTACTTTCTGCCTCACAGAGAGTAGTATATGAAAACCAACATGTTACGGATTAATGGAGAAAGTGGAGAAAAAAAATATCATCAAGGAAACGCCTCTGCTGTGCTGGTCTTCTCAAAACTCTTTCTGAGTAAAATCTGCCTTGATCAATTACTGCGCAAAAATGACGACATTGCATGCTATACATATCGTAAAAAAAGATTCTTCCTAATGTAAAAATAATATATTGGATTCTATAAATACTAAGGTAAGTAATATATCTGAATTAAACTGATTAATCAAAAATTAAAAATGCTTTGTAAATGTCGATCGGAAACACATCGAGGAGTAGTTTGATTGTGATTAAAATTCTTAGATGATGTGGATATCATTTCTATTGTCACTCAAACATAAGAGGAAGTGAGTGATAGTGAGAATTCAAGTAAAGAAGATGACAAAACGGTACTAACTTCGGCCTATTTATTCATTATGGTTAAAACTCGGCAACAATGACGTGACGGCGGCAGAGGGCAACACGTTGAATGACGACGACCGGTGGCGCCTCATCCGCCGATCTCACATATCATTCACATCAATATAACATGTAACTAAATTGTAAACTAACAACAAAAATAATACTGCATCTGCGTCTAATTGCCGCCAGTCAACATCCGTCTGCCAAAAATATTTATTAGACTACATCGACCAAAGGTGATTCGAATATAAAATAATCTATTATCTAAATTTTATATAAATATATTTTAAAACCAATTAAAGATTATTCCTATTTTTTAATTATACAAGCATTTCCTCCTCAGCTTTCGCCAGGATAATCGAGAGTATACTGTATTATTTGTTGTATAGAACTAGCAATAAATATATGCAGTGTCACACCAGATACAATATATTTAAAATTAGAAAATATCTTATTTAAAAAAAATATTTAAGATAGCTGTTATAATTTGATTGTAAGATAAAATAGAATATTCAAGGTTCAGATATGATATTTTTAGCAATATGAAGATGATAAAGCAGAAATATGTTTATAATAAATAAAAATACACACATGCGTATGTGCAACTGGGTGTTAAACTATAATATAGTAATCATAAAGATGACCATGAAATAAAACCAAAGCACCATAATACTGAGAGGCAACCAATTATTGAATTATTATCGCATGTGTTTTTATTTTATGTACCTACTGCAATAAATATAAACATCAAACCATTCGGACCATCAACTTTTACAATGGATGCCGCACACGTACTCTTTTGCGGTGCGTACGATATCCTCAGTACATAATAAAAAAATGTGTATAATAATACTACATTGTGTGAAAATAGCAGAATCATCGGCCGTGACCGAAGAACGTGCTATAGGAGGAGTATACTCAATGGTATCCAACGTACCGTGATATGGTATGACTGAAGACATAAAACGAGTGGTTAGAATTCACATACGACCCTCGAAGGTAATTAGCGTTTTATATCATACCCTTTTTAGTATAGGATAAGGATGATTTATTAAAAAAATAAACTAACGACCAACAGCTTTTTTATACGAATTTAATGTTTAGGTCATTAAGAGGAAAAATCGAATGAGAATCGAATAAAATATATATGTATTTCCCAACTAGTCAATAAAATATTAAATAATAATCAATAGCTTTAATTGATGCAAATTATAGCTCGTATAAAAATCGCTATGTATGTATAATCGTCATTCGTTAGTTGTGCATATAATGTATTATATTTTATAGCCTAAAAAAAGATCAATGCTTGTCTTGCGTTTGTAAATGCTAGTTCGAATAAAAAGATTCATCTTCATGAAAGATATGATACACATATCAAAGAAAAAGAGCTTTCGCATCTAGAGATGAAAATCCTTTTTATTATGTATAAAAACTGTACAGCAAATTTAATATTTTATTTGAGTTTAAACGATCTGTCTCAAAATGAGAAAACATTGTTTGTTATGTTTTCTTCTAATAACAATTGTATAAGGCATAATAAAAATAAATATTTTCTTGCTACCTGAATGCTAGAATAACTTATAAATATACCTTAAATAGTCATACGAAGAATGAGGGCGTTTGTACCACATAAATGTATTATGTGGAATAATGTGCCAAAAATAAATTCTACGATCTAAATAAATCTGTCAATAAAAAACTGAAAATATAAAATAAATAAAAACACAGTTATAAACTGTATATAATTTTAAAAAAATACGACAAATATTGTATACACTCGTCTTTCAATCTACGAAGTAGATACATTCCAAGAAATAATAAATAAAACGAAATTTAGAACTTTTAATAGTAAAGTAATCACGTTTAGTATTAAAAGTTCATTTAAATTTGAAAGTAGCGATACGCATGCACTGTAAAAAGCAACTCATTATACACTTCATGGGCAGTGTGAGAGGTTCCAGACGTAGGTCAAGTACAAGAAGTAGGAGTAAGCACATCGCTGCGCTACACGTGTGAAACGAAATGTTTGATTTGGTGTATTTTATAAAAGTTTTTTTTAACCGCTTAAATCATGAGATTTAAAATGCTATAAAAATATAATAACTGCAACTTGAAAAAGTAAAAAAAAAGTATTATTGTATTATTATTGCTATAAAAAGTATAAGTTTGCTTCTTTATATTTAATGTATAAGTATTGTATATTAAACAAGATTTATCTCAGATTTTTTTGAGGCTTCTTGAATCGAAAATATATTTATTTTGGTAATTTATTTAGGACAAGATATGCTATTTAGCTTTTAAAAAGTTTTCAGTATTTTTGAATTTGAATTTGTATATTAAAAAAAATATATTGAATCTGAAATATGTTTGAATAGGATATGGAATATGTATCAATTATGTTTAGTATACTATTCAATCAAACATAATAGGTGTTTATGTACTTATATTTAATAATCAATAATAATATACAAAAAAAAATATTTGGTATAAACGCGTTAAAAGCGCAATAAACAAAAATCCTTTCAGTCTTTATAACTCACCGACATGTGCAATTGATATGTCGACCAGCGTTTTTGTACGACGATCGGATATTCTAAAGTATTAGCATTCTCAAATGCATTAATAACAACCAAACACAAAATAATTTATGTCTTTGATAGGTGTCGAGAAATAATCGTGAAGTGAGCATAGAGTACTGCCAAATTTTTACATGGTAAAATTTAAACGGTAATAAAAAATAGAATTTCACCCTTAAATCGTCGCTAATGATGCGCATGTCAAGAGAATCCAGCGCGAAAAAACCTATTCTATATTAACCAAGCGTGTGTATGTGCAATTTATTAACTTTTATTTGAAATTCACTTTCGATAAGAACTTTGATCAACAACTTCCATCAGATTCTCCCGACTTGGGATACACAAAAGTTAATCTGAACTCGCACCAAGAGGAGCTATGGCAAGCATCAGCCAAAACTTCCGCAAAAGACCGCGAAAGCAGCCGCTTCCCTCTTCACGTCAACTCTGATCTAGCTACGACGTCCGAAATCCAGCGTTCGCCTGATCTTCGAAGACGACTGAATTTTACAAACGCAGACAATGCTACGAGAATATTACGTATTTATATTTTTTGCACAATAACAATAATTTATAACTAAATAACTTCGCCTCATATAAAAAACACGCTGACACTTTTGTATCTTTTATTTATTGTAAGATTGGTAAATGGTGTAATATGGCTTCATAATTTTATGAATTGACAAAAATTTTTCTTTTTTCTTGCAACTGATAATTAATGACAAAAATATTCTTCAAAGTGTTATTATATTTGTCTAAAATAATAGGAAGCACTAAAATATAATTTATAATAGTATCTTCTAAAATTAAAGAATATAATAATGGGAATGGAAAAATATTATTTTATACCTGATTTTAAAGTAAATTTAATTGAAGTTGTATAGATATATCAAATAAGTATAATTTATCCATTTATCTCAAATTTAAAAGAGGAAAATAAATAATATTTATAAAACAATTCCTTCTACATAAATAAATACAATAATGATATTTAATGATTGTAGAAGTGCAAATAATTAAATATAATCATCTTAAAATTCAACCTAAATTACACATCGTCACGAAAATTATGTCTTTTAAGCAACGGTTTTTATATCCGGTTTATTAACCTTGATTTTAGTATATTTACCAAATATATATTTATCCCTAGTGCTTAATAATAGCACAATTATTTATATTTTCTTAAATTATTATATATGTACTACATTTAAATTATACTAATAATAGTGAAATTGCTAAATATCAAGCATTGAAAATTATACGTACACCTACACACAAATAAAACAATAACGAAGGACGCTTATCATACTGTAATTCTAAAAACCGAGCAAAAATATCAAAGGATGACCGATCCTTTGAACAGCCTATATTTATAAACTTTGACCTTTGCTCCAAAGTTTTTAACTAATAAATATTTCATAGAATATTAGCATATACAAATAAATTTGTACTACTAAAAGCAGCTATATATTAAAAACGCCTACGGTGCTCCAATTATTTTATTATATGATATAATGTGACATATAAATTTGCTTTGATCAAATTACAGCGTAGAAATATATAAAATATTATAAAGCAAAACAATATTTTATTTATTTTGCGTGTACCTCAATTATTAAACTCTTGTATGCTCATCTTTCTTTTATATGTCAATCTGTCCATTGTTCGAATGTGAGCGTTATTTTTTTTTGCTCATCATAATAAAATATAATGGATCAAAAGAGTAATATTGTAGAAAGTCGGTCGTTGAAGCGCATCGAAAAAATCTGACGTGTTCACCGATTAAGTGTGATTGAAATCCAATGTGAAAATTTCTGTATTGAACACATTCACAGAAAGAAGATAGGAAATTTTATAATGATATAAATAGTATATATGCATGTCTACTATTTATCACTATCTCTTTAATTCTCCCAGATAAATCGTTAAAAAAAAGACACTATCAAGTTAATGTGAAAACCTAACAAAGACCATATACTCATATCATGTATGTTAATGCATGTAAAGATTGCATTATTTTTATTTAATTTCATAATATCTATAAAACAATAATTTTTAAGTGAAAATGTACCAAAAATGATTTCTATTTTAGTAAAATATCGTTGAATTGCGTAGATGGCCTTTAGTTTAAATGAGCTGTAACTTCACTTTATAATAAATATATATGTATAATAAAGCCACTTTGCTCTTTTATGATTGACGCATACGATGAACATTTCACGTCTCCAAAATACCAGATAATCATTAAAAATCATCCAACTTTTTTTCATAAATCGTAAATTTTGGGGCCTAATTTTAATAAAATTATGAGTTTAGAGTCTAAATATGCACAATCACAGATATTAATACAACAAAAGACGGACTCAGGTATCAATGATCAAAGCAAGACTGACTGTTAAAACTTAAATTTAAAAAAAACGACTTTAATTTCGTAATACTTACTTTATATAAAATCGATCCAATGTATTACATATAATATACATTAATCCAAGAACATTATTTATGACAAGAATAATAAAATAATGATTGAAATGTTAAATAGAACAAATATGTTGTATGATTAGCTGTTGGCTAAGGATACAACCAAAATCATTGGAGCAGTTTTCTTGGATTTCAAGAGAGCCTTCGAAACAATAGACAGAAAAATAATGTTAAAGTAATTGGAGAGTATAGGTATAAGTGATATAGTTTTAAGATGGTTTAATAATTACTTATATAAAAGAAAACAAAAAGTTAAAATAAATAATGTATATTCTGAAGAGAAATTAGTGTCTTATGGAGTACCACAAGGGTCTAAATTGGGACCATTGTTATTTGTTTTGTATATTAATGATATAGTTAATAACGTGAAAAAATGTAAAATTCATCTATTTGCGGATGACACATTAATGTATTGCATAGGTGATAACATTAAAGAAATTGTAAATAATTTAAATAATGAATTAAGTATATTAGAAATATGGTTAAAGAATAATGTACTTAAATTAAATGAGAATAAAACTAAATGTATGTTTATTAATTATAAAAATGTGTTAGATAATAGTACCAAAATAGTAATAAATAACTCTAGTATAGAAATAGTGGATAATATAAAATATTTAGGAGTAATTGTTGATACAAAATTTAATTTTAAAGAACATTGTAATTACATATTAAAAAAAATTAGTAGAAAAATAGGTTTATTATCTAGATTAAGAAATATATTAAGTATAAATACAAAAAAAAGAATTTACAATAGTATAATATTGCCCCATTTTAATTATTGTGCAACACTATTAAATATGTTAAATAAATTAGATAAACAAATGTTGCAAAAATTACAAAATAGGGCAATGAGAGTAATCTTAAATAAAAATAGATTACCTAATTGTAAAAGTATGATTGATAGATTAGAATGGTTGAATGTTCAAGAAATATTGAGTATGAATGTTTTAGTATTTATATATAAGTTAGAAAATAATATGTTACCAGAATATTTTAATAAGTATTTAATAAGAAATAAAGATGTACATAAATATAATACTAGAAATAGAGAAAATTTAAAGATAATTAAGTATAAGAAAGCGAGTACGGCTAGGGGAATTATGTACGGAGGTTTTGATTTATATAATAGTCTTCCAAGAGAAATCCGAAACAGCAAAAATATAACGGGTTTCATAAATGGAATAAAAAAACACCTTTGTACATATAGAAATAAATTATAATATTAAGACTTTATTATTGTATATTTTTATTTTTTCTTTCTGTTATGTATTTTTCATATATTTTTATATATGTTTACTAAATTTGTTAGATGTAAAGATTAGCTATTAAGCTTAATAAATTAATAAAATAAAATAATAAATAAATATATTAATCTTATTAAAACTGTAGTTTATTCCAAAAATATTACGGCTTTAAAATCAATATTTAATAGAAAAAGCAAATACCTATAGACCAGCGGTTCCCAACCTGTGATACGCGTACCACCGGTATAGTTGGTGGTACGCGAAAAATAATCAGTAATGGCGGACACAAAAAGTAAAAAAAAAATCAGTCATAAAAATATCATTTCAACTATTGTATTTTTCCTAAATGTAATTTTTCAGAAAAGCTCGATGACGATCTTTAATGTTGATGATAAAATTGAAAGTATGGTTAAGAAATTAGATTTTTGGAAACAGTGTGTCGAAAACAATCAACCGGAAATATTCGAAACTCTACATACTTTTTTGGTTGAAAACAAGGTTAGCTTGTCTCAAGATTTACTAGAAACATATAATAGTTCATTTAATAGGATTAAAATCGTCTTTCATGGAGTATTTTCAAAACCCGAAAATAAAGATAATAATTGGATTCCAAACCCCTTCTATGCAGAAAATTTAGAAAAGCTTCATCGTTATCAATAAAAGATAAAGAAAATTTAAAATATTTATCAAGTGACAAAACTATACAAATAAAATTTGAACGAAACAATAAAATTAATTATTGGTTAAGCATCGATAAATAATATGAAGAACTTTCTGAAAAAGCTCTCAAATTCTTATTACCGTTCACTAGTATGGAATTAGTAGAAAAAGCTTTTTATATGTTTTTTTTAAAAATAAGTATCGAAACAAATTGGACGCAGGTGTAGATTTAAGGGTATATCTCACATCTTTTAACCAAATTTCAAAAAATTATGTTCTTCGAAACAAGCACAAGGATATAATTAAATTTATTTTGCTTGTATTATTGTGCTTATATTTTTGTAAAGTTTGTTTAAAAATTAAACTTACAACTTGATAACAATGTATTATAATCTTAAGCAACACTCTCATAACTATTATTTCCGATAATAAATAGAAAATTTCGGTAGTAAAAATATTTTTAAATACAATTTCATTAATATTATTATATTTAAAATTTAAATTTCGCCTGCGGCGCTACTGTAAATTTGTAAAAATGAAAGTGTAAATTGTCTCGTTTTCATCAGAAAATTTTTTACACTTACCGTATTTAATTAGTTTTATATACAAATATTTTCTATTAATATCGGTAATTTTTGGAAAAAATTGCCTGCGGCTCATTTCTTTTTTTTAATACAAATAATTTAATATAATTCTATGTAAATTTTTTTAATAAAAATTAGTTGTTAAAAAAAATACTTCATTAAATTTCCTGGTTTTGAATTTCGACAAGAAATGAGCTTCGGCACCTTTTATTTAAAAAAAAACATTGTGCTATGTAAAGTTCAAATGTCTCATTGTTATTAGAAAAAATAAAACCTTTGGTATTTTTTTAAACTCAAAAAGGGAAATATAGTCACCCTATAAAATTTATAATGCAAATAGAATAACAAATTTCTCAAAATACAATAATTTTTACGAAGTGGTACAATTAAGCGTGATGTACTACCAAGTGGTATGCGAGCCAAAAAAGGTTGGGAAACGCTGCTATACACAATTAATCAGACCTGTTTAAACTTACGTTTGTCTAGTGTGGAGTAACGTGAGTAATGCTAATTTTAATAAACTTTAAGTTATCCGAAATAAAGCCATAAAAATAATTTATAATACACTGTTTTATACTAAATTAAAAAACTCTACACCAGGTATTTAATTCCTATTGTTATTATCAAAGTGAAAAATACAATAAAAGTATCCTGCGAGACTATGAAAAACCACTATTCTCAAGAATCGGTGATTACGAAGAAAAAAAAACTTATATTTAATTATTAACATAAAATGCCTAAGCACATATTTTCATATTTAGCAATTTATACCTAATTTTTTTTATATTGTAAATTAATTAATTACACAAACATTCAAAGACTAAAAATCTCCATAAAATCCCATTTCATAAGGCTGTGTATTGTGATCCAAAATAGCATTTAAGACATAAATCTACTTACATAAAAATTATGATCGGATCCGCTTTGTAATGTGAACGAAAAAAAAAACATTTTTCGAACAAATCGACCACACAAAGGTCAGAACATAGCGATCGACCTCACGACTCCCATTCACGTTTACGAGCGCGTTTTTTACCGCGTTTAATAACAATTTCGGTCCGATATTACCAAAAATTGATAAGGGTCCGATTGATGGCGGACCACACCCCCGACACGATTTTAGATGTAAAAGCTCACATCACCCTCTCTCGCAAGATTTTATGGGCGGGGCCAAACGTTCTACAGATACTACCCAAAATTATGTTGAATGTTATTTTGCCCGATGTGTGGATAAAAAGCATGTTATAATTAATTAATCAAAAGATTTTCTGTCGATGTCTAAATTAATTCCAAACGTAATACGTGAATCCTGCTCGTTATCGCGAAACCATGGCAACTGGTTTATATGTAAAGCGAAGGATCTGTCCAATTAACGATAATAGGGTATTATACACGTCACTAATGCATAACTGTGCTTTTTTCGCAATGAAAGGGCTTTCGTTGACACGAAAAAAACGCTTCACTACACAGAATGATTAATGACATTTAAATAAAATATTTAATGTTTCACAATAACTAGATACAATTATTCTCAGTTGATTTCGTCAAAGTCATAAATAAACCATAAAATCTACAGTTTTGGACTCATTCTGGTTTCTAAATAAATTAACGAATAATCGACCGATTTGTACGCAAATTTTGTGAGACAATTTTAAAGTTTACATTCCCACGTGAATTGCTTTCTTTTGTAGAGTCCGATTTGATCCATCTATCACGTAATTCGAATCGAAGATTAGCTCGAAAGGAAGAGTAAATGTTAACGAGCCTCGGGCTTTTTTCGTTCTAATTAATAATAAAATTGTGCAATGCGTGGTATCGAAAGTGGTGTTAAAGTTCAAGATCTTAAATATTTAGAGTAGGTTGTAAAGTTGATTTTAATGTTGTAGGTTTTTTAATCGCAAAAACATTTAATTTATTAGTAACCAGGTAAGACTTTGGTATTTATTAAAATCGAAGTAGTGTTTAAAAAAGTGAATTAGTATCATTCAGAAATGAATTCTAGAAAAGTGTAAATTGTTTAACTTTTAAATTAAAATGATATGACAATCTCAAATAATTAAAAAAAAAAACATTACAACACACTGAAAGCAATAGAGTAAAATGTGTAATTTCTACATTTTATACATAGATAGACTGATAAACATAAAAGAGATAAATTTAAACTATTTTTTATCCTTGCTCTTATTGAGTAAGTCAAGTACCTAATCTAAGTTATTTATGTAGAGTTCAGTTAATATGGTATATTTTTTTATATTTGATTTAAACTAGATGAAAACTTAAACTTATTAACTTCTCATGAACACTTCAATATCAACAGAAATACTTCCACAATTAGTTATCCATAGTATATAAGACTAAAAGTAGTATTAAAAAAATATACTTAAAACTAATAAAATCAATATATAAACACTATATGCTAGGATAATCCATTACTTTAAATAGATCGCTCTAGAAAGAACACATAAATCAAAGACATTAATATAACATGTCCAATTATAATACCAATTAATTGTGAATACATGATTTGATATATGTCAGATACCTTAATAACCGTTAACCTTATTTTTTCGTAAACAATACATTTATAACCTAGCTAGATTTTAGTAAATCACCTTGAGATTACGAATAAGAATACCTTATCAAATGTGATTATAATTAAATGTACCAAATCCGATCTGATCCAAATAAGGAAATGAATCGATTTTCGAATGATATATTTATTGTATTTTTCAAAGATCTTGTATTTACGCAGTCGATTCGGAGGTTTAAGACATTTTTATCAACACAATACAATGCAACAAGTCCGTTACCTTGTCGTCGATCCGAGCTGTCTGCGTCTCGAAAGAACAACCAAGCACTCGAATTGAAACTTAATCGCACGGTCAATGCAAGTCGGAGGTCAGCTCGATCCCTTGGACAATACGAGGTAAGTGTCTAGGGAACGAAAGGTAAGTACGAGGTAGGTTTCACTGAAAACTTTGTTCCAAGTCGCCTCAGCGGGCACCGGCTGAGAGGCTACGCCCCCCGCGCCGGCCGGGTATTCGGGTCCAACAAGTGTCAATCGAAGTTTCGAACTGGGAAAGAGCGAGAGAAAAGAACGGCGGAGCGCAGCCGAAACGCGTCGACACCACGCGACGGACGCGGGCAAACTGGTCGCGGGCACCTGCGCCAGCCGCAACAACCTGTTCCGCCGGGGATGAATGTAACAAACGTGCGAGTAGAGACATCTGACGATACGAGGAACAACTTTTCAATTTAACGGAGTATTCTAAGGTTCATTCTGATGAGCAGAGCCTGGATACAAATTTTGCTAGATTTAATTTTGTCAGCCTCGCTGCTCCTCTAAAACGTATTTAATTCTCAAGACATCATAATTTCCTAATCTATTGAAATGCATAAAAGTCACCCCTATTCATAAATAGGGTGACAAATTCTGTATAAAGAACTATAGACCAGTCGCGGTGTTGTCAGCGCCTGCTAAATTATGTAAAATAATTATCTATAGATATTTTTTTAATTTCTCGGTGCGGGAATTCAAATAGACGTCGTATATACAGTTTTTGAGAAGGCCTTCGACAATGTTTGTCATGGGTTATTATTTAAAAAAAGGTCAAACCTCGGTTGCTCGGATGATTTAACTCGGTTATTCTCGAGTTATTTAAGCGATCGTAGACAGTTTGTAACCTATGACGACCGATTGCCGAAAGAATATTTCTCCCTTTCGGGAGTTCCTCAAGGGTCCAAATTAAAACATATATCGATTCAGAAAAAAAAATCATTAAACAAATCTTAATTTCCTCCTCTTGACGGAAATAACTACTGGAATGACAAAACTAAATAAAAAGAAAATTTATCACAAAAAAAAGAAGCCTGATAAAATTAATTTAAAACCTAATGAACAAAATATTCACAGCACTCGTCACAAAAATGAACTAATGAGCAAAACTATAAATATCGCAATTTGGAATGCTAAGAATTCAAGAACTAAAAATATTTTTAATAAACCATAACATTGACATAATGTTAATATTACTCTAAAAAGCTATGTTGAAATCCCTTATTACAAAAATTATCATACTGAACACCCGGACGGTTCTGCTCATGAAAAAACTGCGGTTATAATAAAACCTTCTTTAAAACACTACGATAAACAAAATACGATAAAGACAATCTTCAAGCTACCAGTGTCAATGTCGAAGACAGCATAGAGCCAATAACTTTCACAACCATATATATACCTCCCAAATAGCAAATAAAACAATTATGGGGGTTCTCATTCTTGAAACTCATCCAGTAAATTGCCGTGACCAAAAATTGTCATTCATCAACAATTGAGAGAAACAAGATAATATAGTGTAAATGATGGGACTACACAAAAGCCCTCGTTACGATTAGAAAAAATAGTCTCACATAAATATCAAGCAAGGATTCTCCGGTGCATTGAATAAATATTTATTTGTTACTAAACGGTTACGGGAAACAGTATATCACCGGAAGACATACAGCACCGTAAGGCTACAATATTCCCAAAGGATGTCCATAAAGTAAATACCACTATATTTCATAGTTCTAAGAAACGGGTGCAACAATTGTCTGAATGATCGCTGCATGACTGTAATTCGTCAACGAGTTTTGCAACCCTTAATGCTAAAGGTGGTTCTTCAATGGAGACTTGGAGATTCGGCCCGCCTGGCAGACGCGCCCCCACCGACAGACGCGAAGAAACGGCCTGAGACTCCCGAACACGATCATCGCAGCAAAAGGAACTGACCTCCAATACACTGTCGCTGCCACATATACAAAACCCCTGAGGATCTTCCACGGACATCATCGCTCCACCAGCTTCTCTACCACTGCTCGGAGAATAATGATACTCGCGCATTATAGTAGCCACACCCCTTATGATTATCAAACCTTAAGCAATACACAGATTTTTTCAAAACACTAAGAAATATAATATTAATTTTTTCATATTTTTTTTTCGTTTTTTTATAAAGAACATACTACAAATGATTGATGTAACTGAATATCCTGAATTTAGCTATTCCGAAAGAGGAATGATGACAAAGAACAAAAATTGATTAAAAATGACGTATACGTATATTTTGCCACATCGGAATTAAAAATAAGCCACTCTTAGATATTTTGGCTATGGATTATTCCAGGTATGCAATCACATATTTATAATCATTATTAAATGTCGTCTATTAGATAACATCCAAGAAACTACACATATGTATATTGTGAGGACGATCTATGTGATTTTTTTTGCTGCAATAATGGTTTTAATTTATTATGCTGTAACCAAGCATATTCAGCTAAATAACCGACTGCATCACAATCCTTGTCAGGCGATCATCGTGAAAGATAGTATCCCCAATAATCAATAGATAAAAAAAGAATCAATCTTCATATGTACTAAGTATATATTACATGTTCACGTTTAAAACGAACCTGGTTCAGTCAAATTTAACGTATATATGCATTAAATCTGAAAGAATGATAATGTTTATGTATTAAAAAAGGAAAAACTCACTGTCTGGCCTCGGAAGGGATTGTTTATTTAGTTTAATCAATGTATTCTTCTAATCCTCAACACATTATGTATATATTTAATCCGATTATTTATATTCAGTTAAATAAAACAACGCACATGATGAATTAATGAAAATTATTGTCGCGTAGCAAAATTTTACTAATAAATAATAATTATTTAAAACCGTTGTTACGTTACTGTCGGCCGTTATGTTTTATATTTGAATGCTTAATTTTCATTGGTCGACAACAAAAGAACTCATTAGTAAGGCACGAAAATCTATTTTTATTTTTATTTATTATAATTAAATATATTTCCTATATTATATTAGAAAATTGAACATATAATGTATTTACTTTAATTTAAATAAAAACTTAAATATATATTTTAAATTTTTAAGGGAATTATGAAGCCTTTCCGGGAATAATCCAGAAGGGCTGTCTTTTTATTTTTCCCAATGCCTGTATAAAAATATTCAAGCTATTGGTCTCAAACACAATGTTTTAAATATTTCCTAATGTTGTTTTAATTATATTTTTCTGTTTTTCATACAAAATAAATAAACAAAAGAAACGTTGTTTACTTTTATTTTATCGTTATTGATTATTTCATAATTGTGTTTTTGGAATGTGGTGGAAAAAATTGTCACAACTAAACGGGCTCGATATTTTGACTCCATAGCAGTTAAGGTAGAACAATTATCAAACTTTTCACATCTATTCAGCTTTCATTGCACTATAAATAATCTCTAATTCTAAATACATTACATTCTTCATCGAAAAATGGATTCTGTGCCCATTCAATGTTTTGCAATCAAGATTATTAAAATAATGTTAAAAGTGCATTAACAAACCTTGCAGATGTACAGTAAAAATATATGTTTTGTTTATTTCAATAATATATCTGGTAAATGAGTGATTTTAAAAATGAATTATATCGACCATTTTTTTATTGTTAATTTTCATAGCTATAGTCTTTTTGAATCAGTGAATGCGTTTGTGGTCCTTGCATTAATTGATTGAATCACTCAATTTTTAATTCAAGCAAACGGGCAAGATTGATATTAAATTTATTGTTCTTTCAGGTTTTGAGGCCAAAGGAGTGAGTGTGACTTTGCAGCCAAAATAGACAACAGAAAATCTGGTAACAGTTTATTTTATATACATAGTTAAAATGGTAGGTTTTGGAAGTTGAAGAATATTCGCTGGAGTGTCGAGTTGAATATCAGCGGTAGTCAGTCATGATGTGTTCCGAGGCATCTCTCCTGGTGCGTCTCTCTAGAGTCTTTCTTCATTTGCCTCTCTGTGATCAAGTGCTATATTTTTGATATTGCTTGCTCTAGACAGCTCTGGTAAATAACAAATAAGGATGTTTTCGAGGCAATTGCATTGTTTCTTGTACACACCTACGTAATGTGTTTACACTTTAAAAGAGAAACGGTTCAAATAGATACTCCGGCGATCGTTATTTAAGGGGTAGAAGACACTAGTATTATGCGCAGGGTAGTGCGTCTGCGCCTGGGAGCGAAAATTCTATTTCGCGCCCTATCCTCTCTTATTTCAAATTATTCTTTTTACAATTTTCCAATACATCCATTATGTGAAAACTTCTTAAATATTATTGACATATATTTTCATGGCAGTAAAATCAAATATATGGGTAAAAATTTTAGCGGTAAATACAATATCTATATTAAGGCAAATCTTAGATAGAAAAAAATTGAATTACAAACGAATTTAATTATGAACATTATCCATAAGCGTTATATTGTTCATAAATATCCACTAAATCATATAACAGTCAAATAAATAAAACAGTAAAACACTAGTAAGCAAATACATTTTTTAAAATAACAGATTTTAAAATAAAAAATGAAGAAATAGTTTATTAGAGATAAATTTTTCTTGAATTTGATTATGCATACTGATCACATAATCGAAATCATTTTACAATGCTAAGAAGAGATCTTGTCCCATTGAAACTTGCAAATATGGAAAAAATAAGCTTTAACTTGCTGATTGATCGCTTAAAACATGCAATCGACACTGCAACAGTTAAAAGAATCTGCAGTGAGATTTCTAAATACATCATCTGCATATGATCCAAACGAGTTTTATGTATCTAATTCCTTTTCATCGACGTCTGTGTCGTAGAAATTTCAAAAATTTGGGCAATTTCGATGTAGTTCATTTTAATCTTTTTAGAAAGAAGAGTTTTAATGTCCAACAAAAATCATTTTATTTTCTTAGTTCTTCGACACTTTACAACAATATAGACATGAGATGTATTTAACTCTCAGTTATTCACAGATCTTACAAAACACCCTAGCTTTCAATTTTTTTCTTCGTTTTTTATAGTGTAAAGTTAAAATATGTGAATATGCATCTGTAAGCTTTAATAAATATGAATTTTTATGTTCAAATCGATTTCAGCTGTATCGTCAGTTTACTTTTCACCATTTTATACCTAACCGATTTTATTACTATTGCTTTGATACAATAATAATAAAAATCATATTATATACTACATACATTTTAAACTGAATTAAAGTCATTGAACTCTACACTATACGTATGAATTTTTAAAGCACAAAAGAAAAAAGTGTATTTAGTATTTTAATTGCATATGTATTTTCTGATATATGTAACTACATAAAATATTATACATGCATTATTTCGCTGGGATTTAACAATTTTTAGCACAAAGAGTCAATACCCTTATTTGCATGTCAAATTATTCACTTTTGTGCCGTGGAATACATAAACTATTTATAATTAACCAAAAGTTTTCGATGATTATTATCCATGTAGAATATCATTTATTTTTAAAACATAATTTTAATAAATCAACATTTATGCAACTATACATCTATCAGGAGTATATATTATTATTTTAAATAATAGAGTTGTTAAGTAATATATGTATGTGATTATGTTCTATATATTCGGTCAACAGTCCATGAAAAAAATTATTCATTGTTTTTGCATCATAAATACTTAAAAACAACTGTTATGGTCTTAATACATATTGTAAGAACAACAAAGTCTAATAAGTACCAACATTTATAACAAACACAAACAGTTTCTCGAAAACAAGCTCAAGGGCCTTAAAATGTCTGTAGTTTTATTTAAATTACCATTTTCAAAATAAAAATCTTATTTCAGTTCTACAATAAATGTTTTGACTAAAAAACGAGAGCTTTTGTATGCGGCCCTTACTTTCGTATTTATCTTACTCATGAATGAAACAATATGTATAGCTCTGTTTACCATAAAACCATTTATAAAGTTAATTAAAATTAAATATGAATATATTATGTACATTTCCTTATTAACTAAAAATAATTGTGAAATTTATATACAATATATTTTTGATCTACTTTGGTAGAAAAATTTCGGTATTTAAATACCGAATATATATATTCGTTATTCGTCTTTTTGTCCAAAGTATTCGTAGATATCAGATTATATATATGTGGTGTGATATGTTGATTTTTTAATTCTAAAAACATCAAAAACCGAGCAACTCTAAAAACTAAGTTATGTATTTATTATTCAGTAAAACTCATAGCCATTACAATTAAAAAAAAAACTCTTTGTAATTGCTGAAATTTGAGAAATCACTCATATATACGAGTTAATATTGTGCAGCTGTACAATTTCTTGAATCGAATTTTTCGCTAAATCAATACAAATGATGGTTATTTTAAGTCTAAAGTATTAAATATTTTGGTCATATTTTTAACATACAAAGATGTAGTGTTTTTGGCAGCAGATATAATTAAAATTAAACTCTTTTTTTCTTTAATTAAAATAAATTTATTTAATTGTTAACATATATAATACATATGTATGTATATATATATAATATATGTGTTATGTATGAACCTGTGTTTTTTATTGTATATAACGTTATGAATATATTATAATATTGAAATATTATATCGTTAACTATTCAATATTCGAATAGTTCAAAATAACGAATTTATTAACACATTTCATGACGCATTTTAATGCATTTAATAGCATAGTTTTTATCAGATTAACATAAAAAAAATAGGTAAAGTCTCAAAATTTCGGCTATTTAAAAAAAAAGCGTAACTTCCGTTAAGAAAAATTTATTAGATAAAGCAGAGATCAAAAATGTTTTAAAACATATTTCTAAAAAAATATTTATTTTAAAAATAAATTGTTTAACAAAAATTTAATTTCAAAATCTGAAAAATATTCACAGTTTATAGAATAATAATAATGAACCTTTTTAGATTAATGTGATAAGTAACTAGCAACAATCGACAGATGGGAGTTGGTTCCAATTTCAACTAAACCGTTAGCGGAGCTTTAAACCATTTCAGCTTCATTACATCTACAAGAGATGTCACTATATCGTTTGACAAATACATTTACATCATTGATATATCGTATGCACGTAATAAATTTTAAGTGTGTACATTTCATTAGTCAGACCAATTAAAGTTGTATATTTAACCACTCTGAAATCAACACGAAGGCCACTGCATCTCATAAATCGAATTAGAGTGCATGAAAAATTGGAACGAATTACATTAAATCAATCAATTAAAATGCAGTTAAACTATACTTATTCATAGTTGCATATTTTAATTCAAGTGGCGTTCTATTTACATTTTATTTTAAAACTCAAGTGACCAAAAACATCTAAAGCATTCGATATCGATGGTATTAGGAAATCTAGCACTTGAGTACACTTTTCTTAATTAATTCATATAATGTATTTTTAATAAATTATATTATTATAAAAATAAAATATTTTTTTATTAAAATGTAGCTTATGATAACTCGTTAAGAATTAACTGATTAACTTATTATTATACTGTCATATTAAAATTTTAAATAAAATATTTAATTCCAGTACTATTGTAATAACGGGTAATATTACCGGGTAAAATTCTCCTTAAAGCAAAATGCCGTATAACGAAACTGTGAATCATTGAGTAATATTTACAAATATTCCCAAATTCTTAAGTTTATTGAATCTAAACTGAACTATAATCAGAAATGAATAATGCACTGAAATTGTGAACATGTTTACAGTGTACATGTTTATTTGTATTAACCTAATTTTTTTAAATAAATAATGATATGCGTAAAATTTGCAATTTTTATGTCGAGTTTATATTGATAATAATATTTATTAATAAAACTCTATTTATACACAATAACTTTATGCTAAAATATACACGTATTTTTATAGCGGTATCGGTGTGAGTTAGAGTTGTGTGTTAGTATGTACTTACTGAGTTTTCCAGTGGCTATTCGTCAGTTTGCCGGCAACAGTCGTGCGCCATGTGCGCCACTGGCGCGACGTAATTACGAACTGTAACCTAACCCGCTTAATACGAACGTAAATTAAATTAATTATAATATAATAATAGTTCGATATAATAAAAAATAATGAAAAGTGTTACTGTGTAGTGAATAATAAAAAAAATTAAATACAAAAAGGCATTTTTATACATAGGTTATTTTGATCAATTGAAAAAATGATAACAATAATATATATACTGTGATATAATATAAACAAATCGGGATACTTTTAAATGCGCAATTTTGAAGAATATAGTTTAATATTTTTTTTTTATTTTAAAAGACTAAATTATTTTTTTCCTAATGATATACATATGTATGTGTATCACTTTATATTAAATAAAATATTTTTTAAGTTAAAATTATCATCACAATTTTTATATACTGAGCTACTTTTAAACGCACAATTTTATAAAATAAACTTTCAATATTTCACATATGTATGTGTAACTAAAGTGCTAAATTTAAAATATTTTTTTAATTAAAATAATCGGGCTATTATAAACTGTTCTATTTTTAATAGTAAGAGTATTCCACATACTATATATGATTTCTCAATTAAATATTAATAAATAAATATTTTTTTAAGTACGTTTTATGGAAATTAATTTATTTTATTAAAATAGCTATTTTTAAATGTGGATCAATTGATAATAGCTATTGCTTTAATTAAAAAAAAATAGAATTATTAATTTTTAACATACATTTTACTTAAGAAAATATTCTAACATATAATCAAATCCTGACTCATGCAACAAAACTACACCTCATTATTTTAATTGGTACGTAAAAACAATGACTCAAAAATCATTTTTAATTGTACAAATGCTACAGTTCAATACCTTGATACGACTTTAATCCCACCCTGTAATAAATTCATGAAAAACTTTCGAAGTTCACAAAGTAAGAGTCCTTGATATTTTCTCTGAAAATCGTGATCTAAAAATCGTGATGTTGCATTTTTGCACCAAATATCCGGGTCTCCCGTCAATCGTTCCAAATATTGACATTTAAAGATCGATTGAGTTATTTTAAGTTTAAGTTTGTGTCAGTACATGCTTTTAAATGAATAATGTAAGCATTCAATTTTTTACATTATGTAACATTTTCAAACGAAAACTAAATATGTCGTGTCTATGTATGTAATTATGACCTATTGTTTCATAAAACCATTGACGCTTTTAACGACTTTAATAATTCAGTATTTAAATTTATATAATAGTTTTTTTATGTGTGTACTTAGATAATCGTAGGCTTACATATTGTCTGTGTTCCGTTATCAAAATATAGTATCAGTTAAATACAGTGTTATCTTGATTTTTAGAACCCGTAACGTGAAACTGTAGACCTTGAACTTTATATTTTTTAAACGTCTTAAGAAACTCTGAAATTATAAATTAATTTTAATGCACTTTTTTAACCTGATGTGAGTTCACATATGTTGCTTTTTTAACCTAGATAAATATTTACAAACAATCCGTTTGCAAATTCACTCTTTCTGTGAATCGACGATTCGGTTAGCTATTTAATGGTTATTAATCGATTCACTTCCGTTGATGCGTAATGCGTGTTTGAAATATTATTATTTTGGTACACGTTGCACAATCGTTCGTCGACTTTTGGGGCATGGTGTAGCAGCGTCTTTTTCGGGGCGTCCCACGCGTGTTAGCACATTTCAAAAGAGATCTTCGTAAATAGCAGCATCGGAGGAGAGGAAGATGACTTCCCACGCCCGTCTTTAAAATCGTCGTATTGACACTTGTAAATGCTTGTAGATCTAGAGATAGATCGACGACTATGATTTCGAAGCCATAATGACATAATGTCTAGGATGGGTGCATTTTTAAAACGTATGATTATTTAATAATCATTTAAAATTATCGACTTATTGTAGTTTATATTAATATGTGTAACACGTTTAAGTAACAATTTGACAAGTTATACATTATTATTTTAAATTTTGGTGATTCTGGTATGAGATAAATGATTTTATTCTATAACTATAATAATTATATTTTTTCTAAAATTGAAACGCATGGCAGAAATTCTTTTTTTATCTTTAAAATAATTAATATGTAAGGGTCATACGATATAATTTAAAAAAATGTTTGGAAACTTGTGATAGTATATAAGATAAATATACAGTAAGGGGAAAATGATAAAAAAAAGTTTGTCTGATTACCAGTATGGTATTATTAATTCATAGGGTTGATAAGAAAACGTTTTTATTAATCAAATTGGCCGCTGCCACCATTTGGTGTTGTTATTTTATATGCTGTTGATGTGAAAGTTTTGAGTAGGTTCAAACTCTATCAAAGAAATTTTCTAGGAGAGCTTAAGGTCAAATCAAATTCTCGCTTACTCCAGCTTTTCTACGAGCTAGCTGCGGCTCGGGTAAAGATCAATATTATTAATATAATCTTTTAGTACGTTAGTTATATTAATAATGCTTTATTTATATTATTAAGATGTTTTAAAATCAAAAAGACCACTTTACATCTTAAAATAATTATATAGCGTTTGTTGCTGAGCAAAATTTCGCTACTAAGCGAGTGACCTTCGGCCCATAGTGGCCCATATATATAACCATAAATTGTAAATATAAGCGTTTTAAAGTAGTATTAATTAAAAAATATCACTAAAAGGTTTGTTAATGAATTTTTAGAATATTAAAATAAAATGGTGATATTATATAATATATGGCTATCATTTTTTAACAACAACGAAATGAAATTTAAATGTTTTATTCATATTTGCCATTGAGGAAAGATAAAGAATAATAGTTGTAGTTGTTATTTTATAGTTTAAAAATAAACAATGGTGTAAGATACTGTACGCAATAATTATTTATAAACTGGTTTTGAAAAAAGTATAAAGTGATTCTTCATTGAGTTAAGATTTCAGTTTGATAGAACCGGTCGTGATCGGATGCATTTTTTATGATTCAATTTATTACACGGAATTAAGCGAATGATAATAATTATGTAAAGTAATAAAGGGTTTAAATGTGCCATTTATGCTTAAAAATGTTTTTGACGAATCATCTAAAACAATTATTTATCAACCGGGAACGGAGAATAATCCAACATAATGAAATAATTGTAATAATTAAAATTGAATCTCCAACTGTGATGGCTCAATGAATATCGATAAAAAAGGACTAATCACTTTTCAATTAAATAAGCACGTATAATTATAAAAGAGCGCAGTAGATAATACATATTGTATTTATTTTATCAATAGCACTTACATTATATTTTATTATTTTAAAATTATACAAAAATATGTTCAACAACGTAAATACAGTGAAACCTTGACTTACGAGTTATTCGAAATATATATATATTTTTAATTTGACTCGACATACGAGCAAAAACACGAATTGCATAACTTAAAAATTAACTTTATCATTAATTTAGGTAGTATGTATTAATTAAAATGGAATAATGAAATTTCAATTCATTTCAATTGAAAAAATTGATTTGATTTACGAGTAATTTGAGTTACGAGCTCCATCACGGAACGAATTAAACTCGTAAATCAAGGCATTATTGCACATGTATTGAAATAAATTGAAAAAAATTTAATCATATTTTTCTTCATGTGCAATCTATAAAACACTATTTTCATTTTATATACAGCATTATTTTTAATCACATAAAACACAAAATTGTTTAAAATAACTCCACAACTAATAAATATTGTTTATTTTGTAAAGAATATTTTAGAAAAATATATATTCACTTAATAATATTTTATTGTTTTACCTAATATTTTAATCAATATTTTAAAATATTTTATTAATACAAACTATTTCTCTTCTTGATAATAAAATATATTTATTCATTTTCAGATTACTTTTTCCTTAAAAAAGTGTATTGTGTAGGTAATTTCTAAATTTAAAAAATCTTAAATCAATAGACTCTACGATTTAAAAAAATATATCGTTATAGATTATTGTTGTATAATTTAAAGTCAGTAAGATACTTAATATCAGGATTTGCATAAATATATACATATGTATGCACCAATAAATAATAATAAACAACTAGGGATACTGAAGTTTCGTGTTTTTAAATTCCCGGAAAATACTTTTCTAAATATTTTTTTAATTTTACAAGTTGCATATGGGGCGTTATTGAAGCTTGGTTTCAAGCATAGTTTTTTTCATTTAGAATTTCTATACTTTCATTGTTTTTAAAGTCACTTTCCTGATTGTCTTGTTCATATTTGTCATCATTCTCTTCATCAGAATTTTCAGTAATTAATAAATTATAATCCTTCAATAAAATTAACAGATTACATCACATTATTTCAGTGTTGTGAAAAATGATCGTGATTAAAAAAAGTGTTTAGTGCTTAAAATATCATGGGAGCGGCAGCTGGGCCTCGCCTTTTGAGGATGGCTCCTCTGAGGCACAGCTTCGCGGCACCATCACCGGCAAAAACGACGCCTCCTCCTCAGGACACATGGGGGTACACCAGCGACGCTGATTGCCGAAATAAAAAAGGTATACCTTCCACAGCTATTTTTTTAATAATTGTGTATTTTTTTATAAGTATAAAAATAGTTATATCCGTTTATACATATACATATATTATCGGTGTGCACAAATTTGTGCACACAGAGCACACTTTGAGTATTATCGCCGTACATGTACGGCGGTCAATCACTGTTATGATTAATAATTATGGAAATATACCTAGAACTCACTCACTTTCAGGTGTATACTAACAAATTAGCTCACTACGCAAAGGGTTAAACTGTATATTTATTGTAATATATATATTTAGCTCTTTAGCTAAATATAAAGTAGTCTTAAAAATTCAATATCCTTTTCTTCATATACTTTGTATCTTTAAATAATAAACACATTGCTTGCCCATTTTTATTTACTAACATCCCATCACCATATGTCGGCTTTCTTATGCTCATTCATTGAACCCTAACTTATTTTTAAAAAAATAAAGCTTTTCCGCTAATATTTGCCCTAAAAATAATCTATAGTAGTTTAAAATAGGTCAGTAGTGCCACTGACCTATTTTCCCCAACCTTTTACACGCTTTATTTTATTTTATTGGTACACGATCCACAGTTTGGCTTTTAATTGTGTATACAAAAAGCAGTTGTATACAAATTTAAAATTTGATTTCAAAACATTGACTAATAAAATATTTAGGATTAATTAAAAAAAATGTTCTTGTCCTAATCATTGCAAAACAAATTGCGATATTAAATACAAAGACTTGTAACACAAAATAAAAATATTTTCTAAAAAACTATGGGTTGCAAGACTTAAGGGTTGTAATGTTATCCCTATTTTCACCAATTCCATATAAGAAATAAAATCTCACATTCATTTTTGGTAGTACTACATATACTTAAATAAAATTAATACATTTTTAATACAAATATAAAAGCAATAACTTAAATTATAAATTAAGTTTTTCATTTTTGCTTACCTAATTTTTATTAGCTTTATTTGTATACTCTACTCTCACTTTTTGTATTAACAGATATATAAATTGTTGCAAAAATTAGTAATAGTTGTCATTGTAAAATACAAAATCTATCGTACACAACTCTTTTTCCACGTCTTATCCTTTAAAGTTGAAACTAATCATATAGTTTTATTCCATATTTTTTATGCCAAATAAACCAACTAGTGCTGTTACCATGCAGTTTGCTAAAAGTTGAATTAAAAGCATTAAATTGCTACACATGATAAATAGTAAAATAAATAATATTGACAATATATAATATGACTTCTTGTAAATCATAAATGGCAACTATGTACTTTCTAGAGCTTAAATTTTATTTTTTTGAGACGATTACCATATTATTTTTCTATGTATTAACCTTTCCCCTTATAATTGCATTTACAAGCACAAGAAAAAAATCGCGTTGCTTTATTTTCAGGGTATAGGTGCAATATAAAGTGTTACAATATACTTTCGATTACTAGTGTTACAGTATACTCTCGAAACACACTCTTACGAACGTTGTTATCAGGGGCGTATATTCAGGGTGTGCTAGGTGTGCGGCGCACACCCGCAAAACCATCTAAAATATAAATTTAGAAATTTAAAAAATTTAGGGCGTAAAGCGACATCATTTTGCATACAGTAGTATGCAAAATTATAAAATTTTAATAAGCAGTGTATAGTATGCATTGGTATTTGTCATTCGCTCTGAACGTTTTCGCGCGAGCGATCGTTTTGGAACAACACATATAACGCGCCGACCTTGCGCGCGGCCGCCGACTAAAGTAAATTGTTCCGAGATTTAACGGCTGAAGTCGATCTGTCGGCTGGCAGCGCTCAGTAGTAAAATTGGTCTCGAATTTGGTGCGCGTACTTCAAAAACTCTTGCGTCCGTCGCTGCTTTTTTATTACATTATATCACAATAACAGGTCACTCATTTTTTTATATTTTGGCGTAAAATAGTTTATTATCTTATTTACATATGATCATTATTTAATTTTCTATTCTAGATTATATTTTTTTATTTACCCCAATAATGATGAAGAATACTGTTGAAGATATTTTGAATAATCCATTTTCAAAAAGAAGTTATGAAATTAAATTGAAGATAATATTAAGGAAGAAGTAAATTCAGCAAATTTTGTCGCTATTATTCTTGACGAAACTTCAGATATAATGACGAACTCACAGCTCTCAACAGTTTTGCGTTTTGTTTATGAAGGTAAAGTTTACGAGCGGTTTATTGGCTTTACAGACGTTAGCTCTGATAAAACAGCCGATGGCTTATTTTGCCACGTTGTAAATATAATTGAAGACTTTCAAATTCAAGAAAAATTAGTTGGACAGACTTATGATGGGGCGAGTGTAATGAGTGGGCATATTAATGGTTTGCAAGCCAAAGTACTCGAAGTTTATCCATTGGCCATTTTTACACACTGCTATGCTCATATGTTGAATTTAACATTACAACAAGGTCTTTCCAATATAAAAGTGTGCAAATCATTCTTTCAAACTTTAAATGGATTGTCTGCATTCTTTTCGAAATCTTCCGAACGAATAAATATTTTACAAGAGTTTGTAGCTAGAAGACTTCCTTCTGTTACACCTACAAGATGGAATTATACACACGGTTAAGTAACACAGTGCAAAAATACAGAAATGAATTTACGGACTTTTTTCGAGACGTCGTGAAAAATTGTGAACTATGGGACCCCGACACTGTAATAAAAGCACGAGGTTTTCTTAGCTTTTTGGAAGATTTTGAAACAAGAAAACTTCTCCACATATTTTCAAACCTTTTTGGAAAAATTGATGTGTTATACAACATTTTACAATCCGAATCTTTTGACATATTATATTGCTGTAACAAAGTTTACCGAAATTTTGCAACAACTCAGACATGAACAGGAAAATAATTATAAAACATTATGGGATTCTTATGTAACGGAAGAAAATTATCCAAGACTGAGTAATGATTTGCTTGTTGAAGAAAAGCACGCGTTTTGCCAACTATTTAATACAATAGTTGATAATATATGTAAGCAAATTGAAAACCGTTTTTCTTCAATGTCTAAATTGGAATATTTTCACCTTCTGGAGAAAGATAAATATGAGCAATATAAAGAAAAATTTCCAAATGAATTACTTACCAAACTGCAACAATTCTATGGAGCATTATTTGATTATATAAGTTCAAAAAATGAGCTTGCTGTTCTTTATCATTTACCTAAATTTGCAGAAAAATCTGTTCATGAGCTTGTACAATTTATGAACACAAATAATCTTGAGTCAGGTTTTCAGGAAATAGATAAATTAGGCAAACTAATATTAACTCTTCCAAGCAGTACTGCTTCAGCAGAACGTTCATTTTCTGCTCTGAAACGAATTAATAATTGTTATCGAAGTACCCAAGGCCAAGAAAGGCTATGTGGCCTTAGCTTGATTTCAATAGAAAAAGGGATCCTTATGGATATTAAAAAGATGAGCACTTTTTATGACAGCGTGATAGAAAAATTTATGATTAAAGAAAGAAGATTAGATTTTATATATAAATAATTATAAGTTTATGTTTATTGGAAATTTGATATTTTTATATAATAATATTTTAGATTAGGTTTGATGTTTATTTATTTATTTATATATGGGAAAAAGCTGTAAGGCAGTTTAGGCATGTCAAAACCTCGGCTAATAAAAATGAAAAAATGTACTTTTTTTTATTTTTTATAGCACACCCAATATTAACACCCACCGTACGCCACTGGTTGTTATGTGATTTTAATGTTCTTTAATATTTCAATAGCAACTCAGTTTAAATTCTACAAAAAACAGTTGTAGCGATGTTCTTCAATATTTTTTTAAATTTAAGTCACTACCAAAGATATGGGAGACATTTTATAGTTGTAACAATAATGGCTTGAATATTGCATCTGCTATTCTTTCTGTATTATCCCAGTTTAATCATCCTGTGAAATATTTAAATATAATGCTTCACTATCTAATAACTAACTAGTTGCATCTTTGTTTGAGTTTATCAATATGTTTCTCCATATACTCAACAACCTACTTTTCCCTAATTGTCTTCTTGTTCACTTTCACTTATTTAATCTTATCTATGTGACTTGGATTGCCCGTTTTGATACTTAACAAGTGTCTATCCAATGTTTTATCCATAATACTAGAAAGTATAAATCGCAAAAAAATAAATAGGAAGCTTTTTGTGAGTTCTTATTTTCGAATTATTGCTTAATTTTTGTTTTGATATTTTTGTATATAATCTGTAGCGTTAAAGTTAAAGTAGATAATCGGCAATAATTTCATTGTTAAAATTTAATTCCAAACACGCAAACCTGCATAGACGGTCACCGGCGTTTCATGACTTAACAATTGTATACAGTTCAAGGCCTGTCATCGTTTTTATTGTATAAGAAATTATTTATTACAACGTGTGTGATGTAATGTGGTATAATTGAATTTGATGATGATGCTAACACGCTCAGATTACGTTAGATTCGGATCTATTTAATTGAAGTTCTTTTTAACGGATTTATGCCTTTTATTAAATAAAAACATTCTAAACAGATTACACATCAACAAACGTTTGCCATTTTTTTCAAATAAATTGCAGGGTAATTAAAAATAAACACTAAGCTGCAAAATAAATAATTGGTATAAAATTAAATAGTAACATTCTATTATACATATAGCAATTAAATATATTAAATATGTAACATAGCAATATATATTTCATTACTATTTTTTCTTAAATAAACATTGTAATTTTTTATTTCAGCATGTTTTTAATTTTTACTTAGGCAAATCTTAGCCAACACTTAGCTAGTAAACGTTTTATATTAATTAATTTACACATTATATCAAGTTTAGAAAATTTAATTTTTTTACTGTAATGTTTGTATTGATAACACTAGAGAATTAAATGGCCGCATAATAAGAATTATTTTGATTTATTCCATAAATTTATAATTTTTGTCTTACCATAAAGATAGCGATGCACCTTGAAGTTTAACCGTTGTTTTTTAAGTCTATGTTCTTTGAATGGAATTCATATTTTTTGTAAATACCATGAATTGAAAGCATGAATCATATCATTCGGATCGAAATTCTATAATAAATCATTTTCAAAAATAATACTCATTACCGTGTAGAATGCTTTGAAGTTAATTACGAGTGAACTTATATATGTTTTTTAATGGTTTATTTAATAAATTAATTTATCAAAAAATATGTTTGTGTTATTAGTGCTATTATATTATATTGGATATATGTATGTATATGTTACAGGGAATGTTTATTTTACAGTGAAGTTATATTTTCCACTATACTCTATTTGCGTTAACACAGTCAGTTCGAAAGCTATCCATTTTAACACTATTCATTATATTTTTTAACACTATATTTTTTATATTTATCAATCAATCGGTTTAATAATAAGTATATCATATCGTGTGCTTTAGAACTAATAGTTGAGGCGTTAACTCAAACTTGCCATCTCTTTTTTAATTATGAATAATGATGAAATGGATAGCTCTCGAACTGACTGTGCTAACGCAAATAGAGTACAAATACATTAGTTAGGTATACAACATGATAATATCTGTTTATAAAAAAAATCATAAGAATGTAATAATGTTTAATAATTCTTTGCTCCCAATATTCTAAAACAAATGCTATGAAAGCCTACAAAAGAATAAATAATCATAAAAAATAAAAGTCTAATTATATAAATCAAATAAATGTATAATATATAACAATTATTTCATTTCAATAAGTAGGAGTAAACCTCACTGTGTCTGTAAAATTTTATTTACTTTAAAATCAATAATCTTTGATTAAACCTTATAATATAAATTAATGTGAACAATATATTTCATCAAAAAAATTGTATTACTATTATTTATATGTTAAATAATATTAAATACAATTTTAAAAGAAGTGCACATTTATTCATTTTACAGCAATATTGACATCCGTTATTATCCGCATTTTTTGTATTTACATTTGTATTGTAAGTAAATTGAGCCGTTATTCGGTATCATTGCAATGAAACGTCAACTGTGCACGCTTGCCGGTGTGACCGAAAAGTCTCAGGACTGCAAAAAAATTGCGCAACAGCACTAACCCATTTATTCGCCATGAAACAATATCTCTATTGTGCGTGTCTATCGTGCGTGAATTACCATATGTCTCTTTTCATTGTTTCGCAGAGGAAGGCATGTGGAGTCAGAACATCTCTCAGGGCTGGCGCAGACTACGGCGAAGATGTTCGCGGCTCAGGGCTGGCACCGCCGGACGCGAAGGGTCCCCCCTGGACTCCACAGACCGTGACTCCCCGATTCCGGCGGAGTCTCGCTCCAAGTACTCCCTGCTCTCCGACAACGTAGACGAAGCCGAAAACGAAGAACCGACCCAAGACTGCACCGGAAAACTATCGTTCCGCAACCGAGTCAAAATCCTCAAATCGTCTTCTGTGAGAGCCGGTGGATCGAGTGTTCAAGAATTGCAACGATCTTTGAGAGGCGGCCTTGGACGTTTACAGGCAGGCTTGAGACGCAGACGAGCTTTGTCGGTCCAAGACGTGTTCTGTTCTCATACTACGTTTTATGTACCAAATCCTACTGGACCTTCTTCTTTGCCTTCGAATCGCAACCCTCCGCGTTCTGAAGAAGCCAATATAGACTACAGAAGAAGCGTGTGGGATATAGGAAGAAGGACGCCAGTGAGATCTGAAGATGTATCTCCGCCTCCTAGAGCTCCGAGAGCCCCAAGGCTACCAGAGCGCAGTAATTCAGCTAGAAGAGGCAGCTCTCCTGACATGTACCATTACAGAAACAACATACATAGAGTGAACTCAACTGCATCTAGAACTTCAACGTGCATAGACGATTCTCCTAGTAAACCGCTGAGGCCACATAGCGAATACAACAACAACGAATGTAAATCTAGTCACTATCTATCGAGGTATGTAAGCGATAGGAATAGCTTTTGGTCTCCGCCTCTACCAGAGTATCAACCTGTGTATGGCGATCGTCTGGTGGTACCTAAGGGATTGCCGCCTCGTCCCGGAGTCAAGAGTCCTTCTCCGTCGGTGACCCAAGCGCCGGTTCACCCGCCGCGAAGACATCAAGAACAAAGGCCGGAAGAACGTGACAACAGCCTGTTAACTCAAGTACGTATGAGTAACACACACCTTTCTGTACGTAGGTTAAATAGACTAAAATGAGCGCAACCCACGCGTTTAGAAGGTGTACGATCGCCTAATCGGGCCATTGTCGCGAATACGTGCGATTTAGATTCATGGCTGGTGGTTTTAAAGAGTCGTTATCGAAACGTTTTGTTTCAACGTGACCTTTCAAGTTTTATGCTGTTGTTTATAAAGCGATAAAATAGCTGTTTATTAAATGTGGTTACATAGAAATTTATAGTGCTAATCGGGACCAGATTAATAATATTCTTTATATGTATATTTTTTTTAATTATGCATTTTTATTTGTGGTAAGATGAAACATAAAATTTGTAAATATTTTAAGGATGTATATACATAAAGTTTTAAAGTTGTATCTAGCGCCTTAATATTTTTTTTCATTTAATTTTAGTTCTCTGTAATATTATAACAGTTCATTAGTAATGTCTTCTCGTATTCTCTTTTTTGTGTACAATTTTATATTACTTAAAAATAATAATAAACTTATCTTAAATGTTTGATGACACCCGTAATATAAAAATATGCTGCATTCTATAATATAATTAACTGAATACGAAAAATGATTTAATATATTTTTATTTAATAGGTATATGATTAAAATCGATTTCGCTTTTGTAAAGTTACATTATTAAATCAGATGCACTGCAAACGTCTGTCCTAGTCTTAGCGTATATTTTCTATATATTTAAAATACGACAATGATTATAATATGTATATTATATTATTTATTTATTACCACAAAAAAATCCTATTTTTAATTTACCTATTAAGAATATTTTTTTAATTAGCTCGGTTATTACAAATTTAAATTTAAATTAAAGGAGTACGTCCTGTTTTAATAACGCAATTCAAGTATAAAACACGCCTGAAACATGACCGTGACACACTAGTGTGATGAGACACACCTGTTTAAAAATACTTATTTAATAGATATAATTTTATAGCTACGTACTCTCAATACCATACATGTCAATGCTATTTTTACAAATGCGTTTTAAAGATAAGATAAAAAATTCAATCCAACTTTAAGTAATGAAGACGTGGTGGTAAAAAAAATAATGCTCAATTTGTTTTCGTTAAATGATGCTGTGCATGCGGGATCCTGTGTTTATATAGTGATTTATTATTATTATATAACTTAATCATATCAACACCAATTGTTGGTTGATTTATGATTATTGTTTGAAATTGACAGGTGACGTTTACCAAATGTGCCGGAGGCAAGGGTCTAGGGTTCAGCATTGTGGGCGGGAGAGACTCCCCAAAAGGCAACATGGGGATATTCGTCAAGACCATATTCGACAACGGACAAGCTGCAGAGACGGGACAGCTTAGAGAAGGTACAAAAAATATTTTATTACCCGAATATTACTTCTTAATCTTGACATTGTATACTAAATATATATAATGTTATCCTACATTCATAAAAAATACTTTAAGGTACAGTAAGTTCAATGAAAATGGGTAATATTATAAATATATCTATAAGTAATCTTTAAATTATTTTATAAACTATGTTGATAATTTATTGATGATTAGTGAAGATTTCTGTATCTTTTACTAAGTATAATCATTTTGTCATGTATGCATATACTACATATCTTATGGAAACGGATTTCCCGTTTTCTTGTTTATATTTACCGTTCTTTATTTTTTAACCAGCCATTAATTTAAATTTATTCATCTATCTGAGAGTTGAACTATTTAATTGATAATCTTTTATATTAAATAACTAGATTCAAAATAGTAGAAAACTTTTTAATCCATCTCTTCATTTGTTGTTAAAGAAAATGTTTTCAACTGTTCCTCTTTCCATAAATGTTTCCACAACAAAACATTTCAAATTATAGTTCATGTTTTACATCCATGCCACTCCAATGCTCAATATAAACAATTTTTTCTTTGACCTACAACAACAGGATCTGAACGTGTTTTTATATCGTACCGGCCAGACATGATTGATTAATCTTTGTTATTTTTTTATTCGCCATCTTCAAAGATGATGGCTGGCAGGGTCAGAGCGTGCACATTCAATACTTCGCAACCTTGATTTTTTATACAATATATTCTTATCACTTTCGGCCAGCCATGAAGCGACGAACAATAAGCTCACGTGTCGGATTGACCTCAACTTGCGGTTTTCAACACGTATTTTCTTCTATGGTGGTTTTGGGAGACACATGTGTAAGATGTCTGGATTTCCTTGAATTGATTTGTAATAATAATTGTTATCTTAAATCGTGACAATGCGCAAGTTACGACACGAGGTCGCATTCTCCTTTTACGGGCGTTTAATATTATACTTCACAATGTTTATGACAATATGTAAATTGATCGATAGTGCTAATAAATATTCCCTTCCTGTATGTTCTGAAAATAGCTATGGGTATTGCGATTTCATATTAGTATATACATATACAACTATTCAGAGAAAGCGGATGTTGTACCCACATTAGAAACATTTTAGTTAATAATTGTTGCTGCGTGATATACCATTTAACCTTTAACCATAAAGTATTTCTATTGTTGGTATACTTCACTTTGAATACGGGTATTTCATCGTTTTAAAATAATGTGAGTAAACCGTTATTTCTGTATTTTCTAAAATTCTACTAGATTCGTGCAGAAATATCGCGCATGTGGATTGAGCATGTTTTGCTTCCCTTTACTCAAAATAAAAATTAAAACTACATTTTTCAGATTAAAAACTAATGTATAGATCAAATTATAAATTTTATATAGCCGTGATATATATAATAAATTAGTTTTAAATAAAAAAAAAAAAACGTTTTTGCCACAAAAATAATATAACTCGATTTATATATGAAATTACTATAATGCTTGCACTACACACTCTGAAAGTTGTCGGAACCGAAGTTCAACTGAAGTCGGCCGAGGTCGCCGACTTCCGAGTAGCGGCCACACTGCCACAAATTTCATATGCCGTCCGGACGGCGGCTTCCGTCACGTAGAGCTGGCATATTTGCGCGCGATCGAAAAATGTGCCAAATAATCGCAATTTTTAAATTGTCGTATTATTAAAATTACGCTACTGATAATTATAAAAGTTTGTGTGAGCACTCACCAATACAATATCAGTGAAAACTTTTCGGTCGTAAATATTCAATTTACGCAAAATCTTTGTCGGCTTTTTCAAAATGCCATAAGGCATAAAAATGATACTCCAGAATACGAACACCACATCTGATACTATCCTAGAATTTGTCGCCATCGATTCTAAATAAGAATTCATTATGGTGTGACATTTATATAAACCGATCTAGGAAAATACATAAGAATATTCGAAACGATTTTTTTTAACAAAATCAAGTACCACTAAACATTTTTTTATTATTTAATTTTATATGAAAAAAAAATATAATAACGATATCTGCTAGAAGAATACACTATCAAAAATATAATTAATCCCTTTTGGTGCCCTAAAATATTCAAAGATGTCAGTAAGAGTCTTTTGTAGTCCCCGATAAGTATTTATTTATTTTTATTTATTTTAGATTAAATTAAGACCATCGTGGCCTAACAGGTTACCCCAATGCGCCACGATGGTCGAAAACAAATTTTAAATTTATAAAACATAAAAAAAAAAAAGTATATATACATAAATATAAAAATACTTAAACATAACAAAAAAATTATAAAATATTAAAATTAAATGAAATAAACCGGATCAGCTCCTCGTAGCTGACATTAAATAGGTCAATATGTAATGCCAGCGTATTAAGGAGCCGGATGGCCACAGCCATAGGCGAGTCGGCAAGTGCGGATGTCCTAGCCCTAACGGTCATCAAAAGAGGTCTCGATCGTGATTCTCGAAAATGTTCAGGAACCCAAAACTGGAATTCCTCGAGAATAGCTGGATTGTCGACAGCACCTTTTAGTAATTTAAAAAAATGCTTAGCGATATACAGCTTTCTGCGAGAACTCAGCGAATCATATCCCAACGCTCCTAAAAGAAAGGCGCTGGGATATAAGTACGGATAATAACCAAATGTCCTTTTGTAAAGGTATCTTAAATACCTTTTTTGAATTTTTTCCACTAAAAGGGAATATTTGGCTATTCGGGGATTCCAAATTATAGATCCCGATTCAAGAATGCTACGAACTAAGGTGTCATAGAGGATGCGAATAACTGACGGATCGTCAAAGTGAAAGGCATTCCTCATAACAAAGCCGAGCATCTTGGAAGATTTATCACAGACGTCGTGTATGTGTAGAGAGAACCTCCATTTGCTCTCGAAAGTGATTCCGAGATCTTTAATGGAAGTTTCTCTAGTCAAAATGTTACCACCGAGATGGTAGAAATAAGCTGATGGCGAACGGGATCGAGAAAATGACACAGTATGGCACTTTCCGACACTAAAGGGCAGACGGTTAACGGAAGCCCATCTCCACAGAGAGTCTAAATCACTTTGTAGAGAGAAGGAGTCCGCAACAGATCGAATGCATTTATATAATTTTAAATCATCTGCGTACAGAAGAAAACTTGAATGTTTAATTGCAGTATTTATGTCATTAATAAATAACACAAAAAGCAGAGGTCCCAGATTGGATCCTTGAGGAACCCCCGAAGGGGTAAAATATTCCTTTGACAATCGGCCACCATACGTTACAAACTGTCTACGATTGCTCAAATAACTTGAAAATAACCGAGTTAAATTATCTGAGCAACCGAGGTTCGACAATTTTTTTAATAATAACGCATGACAAACTTTGTCAAAGGCTTTCTCAAAATCTGTATACACGACGTCTACTTGAATTCCGGCATCGAGAGAAGTTGTGGTATTATAACTTGACCACGTGACTACGATGCAGCACTCGACGTGCGTGTTAACTATAGGACGCCTACGTGCATACTGAAATTGAACCGAGCTACTCTTTCTATCTCAGTTTGTGAAAAACCATATCATTATTTCTCTCACTCTCGTCACTTAACACGCGAGAAAGCAAAAGGGGAAGTATCTCACCTATCGCGCTCGAAAGAGCAGCTCCGACTGCGGTTTCTTTGACTTCGGTCTGTTTGCCGACAATGTTCGGAAGCGCTCAAAGCTGGCCAAGTCGACTGAATTACCCCCACTTTACCTCCCGTTTTCGATAACCTCGGACAACTTCCGAGAGATTTTAGACCGAATTCGACCGAAGTAACCCACTATATTCTCCGTCCTTGGCTAACATTGGCCAACTTCCAGAGAGTGTAGTGCAGGCATAACAATAGTCAAATTCCACTACAATAATTGCTAATTTTCTACATTTTGTAAATCTAAGCAGTTTTAATAATGAAAATTTTACTCTTTAAAAAAAAAACTTTAAGTCAGTGGTTTTTAGCTGTAATTAAATATTCATTTTTTATTTACATTCATTTTTCTTCATATCTTTAATTTTTATGTACCGTACATTCCTTGCTGCTTATTAAATCCTGAAAGATATTAAATACATTGTCTTTAACCCTTTGAGTAGTGCGTTAATTTAAATATATTTGTTAATTTGTTAGTATACACCTGGGAGTAAGTTAATTTTACATTTATTAATAGAAAAAAAATCAGTGTTTCTCAACTCCTAATTGCTTTGATCAATTTTACTACTTTTTTGTATTAGTGTGTTTAATAATTTATTTTAACATTTTTTCTAATATTAAATAATATTTTATAATTTTTTTATAAAATTAATATAATATATTTTTTGTTATGGTTCATTTACGTTCTCTTTAATTTATATAAAAAAAATCTTCAGTTATGTATGTAAATATATAGCTTTCTGGAGTACCTCAAAACAGTGAAATATCGACCGCCGTACATGTACGGCGATACCGCTCAAAGGGTTAAAAACTAAGTATTATTGCATTGCAAAAAATGCTTATATTTTCTCTAACAAAAAATACTCGTTTTTTTTTCATAAAAAGTTGTATACTTTGTTAAGAAAAAATGTAATGGCTTAATTTTGAATAATATTGATACGCAGACCACGGGTTGGATATCCCCTGCTTTAAATGATATAAATATCATAAACGTTAAAAAGCAATCTAACCCAAAAAAATTTTTCGTGAAGTGCAATTAAATAAATAAGCTATATATTTAGAACGCAATGATCTAAGTTAAGTTTCATATATGCTTGAAAAATATATGATTTCTTACAATAAATATATTATAAACCTAATAATACTATTTATTAACTACCTATATTTATTGAATCAGTTATTTTGTTTAATTTTATTCAGTTCTAATTAAAAGCTTAGTAACATTTAATATTAGAAAAAGATATTTATAATAAATTATAAATATCTTTTTATAATAAATGTTATGTTTTAAAATTAAATGGTTAGTTAAATTTTAAGTCAATGTTGATTTTTTTGAGATGAAATATATGCATTTTCAGAGATGAAATAAAATGGCTTTGATTATAGAATATAGTCATATATTAAAAATATTTAAAAAAAACACGCCCTAGCATTCCTGTCAGCTGTTAAAATGTTACTGTCGATTTATAATTATTAACTAATAATACTGACCGTTTAATTTTAAAATTTCTAAGAATTTCACTTATTTTATTAAGTTGTAACTAGAAATTAAAAAAAATAACGAGTCTATGATTAAATAAATAGTTAATTCGTAAAAAAACATAAGTTTCAATTGATTTGACTGTGAATTTTTGCAACCACGTTGACCATGACATTGTTAACCTTTTAGATTTGACGGTCGTGCGGATCAATATATATTTATTTCGAAATGATAACCTTAAATAATTTAAGATTATTCTAAGAAATAACACTATTTTAATAAAATTATTCCGTTAATCAGTTAAGCGGAAGAATGAATCTGCATTCAATGAAATACAGTTTCTTTACCATTATAATCGCGAATGGATCATTAAACTGTGTTTTTTGTCGCAATTTTATACAATATAATAATAATATGAGTTTAACAATGATATATAGAGAAACTTAATCTGTTCTTATTTTCTTTAAATATACCGTATTATTTATCACATTTAACTTCTTATATAAAATTAGCTTATCTCGAACCATACATCTAACTATTTTCTCTCTTTGTTTAAAAATACTGTTATAGGTAATATAAAAAGGTATAACGTCACACCTAGACGCCCAAGCACGTATGGGACCGTAATAAAAAATAGTTAACCAGATAGGGACTACTCTCTATAAAACTACATCCTAAAGGGTTACCCCTACGGTACGGAAACGTCACGTCGTACCAAGAATACGAAATTGAATTACTTTTTTTACGGGACACATAAAACACTTTACGTTTTTTGAATGTTGTATACCTTTTATAAAGAATGAACATAAAAAAGAGATTGAACAGGTCAATGCGGTACACTTTAATAAATGCCCCCCTATACGTTTGACCCACGATAGAATGGTACATTGTACATAATGACTATGGCTTTTTACCATACATATCTAAACCGGATTTGGTTCTGCGTTCATATATATTTTTCATATGTGGCGGAAATTAGGCAAATCGTGCCACTTTCTATATATGTATTTGCGTATGTTTATGTCCATATTTGTTAACAATGGATCTTCCATCAAGTGTGACAATGATGATGGTTAAGACATAGGAAATTTCGGCGGTGGGTGGCTGTTAACCTTTAGCTTCGTATTGTTATTACGTTTATTATTAGGCTATTATGATTATAATAATGTGTTATTGTTCGTTATAATAAAGTAGTAATATAATATTAACAGATGGATAGCTAAAAATAATAAACTTGTTTGTATAAATATAATATATGCATATATAAAAACGCTACTAGTGTAGTATCAAATAACATATATGAATATTTTATAGTAGTAATAACTATAAAATATATTTATTGTATATGAGCCAATAGATTTTACTATTATAATAACTATAAAGTAAACAGAAACATGCTTTATTAAGCAAAAACGGCTCAAATATGTAAAGCTAGCAAAGGCAGAATGTGTTAAATTCTACGCTTTAGGGCACTCTATAGCCCGCAGCTGAAAATCGCTAAGCATTGACGGATTGCTGACTCCTCCCCTAAACAGTTTCAAAAAGTGAATATGTTTAATATTAGCTACTTTAAAAATGCAATAAATCGTATCTCAACGCTCCTAATAAAAAATCACTATGATACAAATACAGATACGATCCGTATTCTCTAAGAACAAATTACTATTTAAAAAATATTCAAACTAGCGTATCATAAAGAACCCGAATCGCCTACTAATGTTAAAGTGATACGCGCTCCGCATAGCAAAGCCGAGCATCTTCAACGCCATATCGCAAACTTTAGCGAGGTGCATTCTAAGTCTCCATATCTGCTCTAACAATACACCGGCGGAAGTATTTTTGCTTAAAACACTTCTACCTGAACTAGAAGAGATATCTGACGGGTCTATTTATTACATAGATCTGAAAAATATAAAATTGGCAATACTAAACAGTAAGAGCAATTTCAAGTATTTTTGTAAAGACACTGAATCTTCATTTATACAAATACTGAAACACATAATAAATTTTATGAATTCTCAATTGCCGCACGTATGTCATTTATAAAAATAAGAAAGAGCAGATAATACAAAATGGATCCCTGTAGTACTTCAGAACGAGCAAAATCACAATCATGCATCGATTATCTAGCTAATCGTTGCACTCGCTTCTTAGAACAACGAAATATGTATACGCCTTTAGAAAGTGACATTTGCTTGATGGACATCTCCGAGGTAAAATTGTGCAACAGGAATATTGTGGCCTTGCGGTGCTTTTTGCCTTTCGGTGCTTTTTGCCTTTCGGTGATATATTGTTTTCCGTGACCATTTTGCAACAAAGAAATATTCTGTTAATCCTTGCGTGTTATTTATGTGAAACCATTTTTTCTAGTCATAGCGAGGGCTTTTGTGTCTAATTATCCTTATTGGTGAATGATCATTTTTGGTCACATTCATTAACGCGAGTTTCAAGAATGAGAACCCCCGTAGTATCAAATAACCCAGCAGGTGCCAAAGGAATGCTAACTGGTCTGAAATTTTCAATACATGCCTAAGTTTCCGGTAACATTTTATTTTATAAACATATACCAATTTATGCATATAAAGATAAATGAAGATGCATGTGTTAATGTAGATCAGGCGGAAGAATTGTAGTGGCACGTCGGAGAGTCTTCGCTGGCTTGTCAAGTTATATTATTGTCGGCTGTGATTTCGTAAAGCAGCGAGGACATGTCGTAATATGTACTTGTGATGACGCTGGATGATCCGCTGATGTGTCTCGTATGCATGCAGTCCTGGCTCATTTCTATTGCTGTGACTCTGTTTTCTGTTCTGTTTTTCTCACCACCCTACCTCCTCCCAAAAAGAGTCCAGATGGCAAATTTTTCGATTCTTAACCAAAGGGTAAAATAATAATATGTATTGACGGGTAAAATGTATTGTCGAACTATCACAATTACTAAATAATATAATGATCCTTTCCAAACAAAGTTTTTTAGGGGTACTTATGAGTGATTAACGTCTCATGACGAATGTGCTATTATGTGGTCCGTGAAATATTTCCAATTAATAACATAATTGTTTGGTCAATATATCTCTCTTCCCATTGTCTTTTTTTTTAAGTCATTAGAATGCCCTCTAAATTATATAAAATTGTGCAGGTGGTTGCAAGTTGCAACTCCCACAATAAATTGGGATGGATTTTGTTAGTACATGGTCAAAACTAAACAGTTGACATATTATTCTTGAATCTGTGATAGAATTATTGTAGTTTAGACAGAATCTATTATACAATAGAGATAGTTGAGAATACTGAAGTGTTTTAAATTTAATAAATTATGCAAATATGTTTTCCTATATATAGAAAACATCAAAAAATAAATTAGTTGCAGTTTGAACATTACCTACAGTTTTTTGTCAAAAAGCAAAGGAGTTTATTTTAAATATGAAATAACTTCCATCTCGTTCTTTAATATTTTTCTTTCTATCAACTGTAGTGGCAAAAGTCAATGCATAGGTCAATTATTATGTTAAATCAATAAGCACAAAATATTATTTTCAATGGTTCAATTACTGCTTAATAGTTAAGAAAATGTTGATGTTTAACACACGTTGTGTCACCCTATAGTCTCTACAGTTTGACAGTTATAATCTTTGATAGCACTGAAGAGCTATTATTAGATTTTAAATTAGTAGTTTATGAATCGTATTAAAGATATATGTAGATAAATCAGCAGTGAAATAAATTTGGTATAAGGTCGAGAGCCCCAATTATCGGATGAGTTTGTTGATTCGCAACCTGCAAAGGATTCACGCGCACGATCATAAACCAATTTTATATAAAGTGAGGTTGACCCTAACTATATAATCTTAACCATGCCTACTACACTAATATTTTCTGTTATATTTGAATGTTAGCTTTAATTTATCGCACTACCATGATTGATCATTATATTCGCTAAATACTTGAACGAACAGTTAATACAATTATTTACTGGTATAAACAGTAAATGCCATTAAAAAACTAAACAATGCTCTTGTTTATCAAAATAATATATGCTATACATTATTTAATGAATGCAATAAGATAATATCAAGGCGAACGGTTATTCCATATTATCCAACCGCTCGCTCTCGTGGTTGCAAACTTCGCGTAACGTTACAAATTAATCATCCGTGTTTAATGGTCATTTATTATATCACACGAACACACACGAGTTTGTATTTGAGATGTGAAATAAAAATGAGATATAGGTGTGTTTAATAATAATATCCCGCACCGGTTCGACCTACGCCGAGATAAATAATCATTACGAATGTATACTTAACTGTGTGAGGTCACGTTGTGAGTCGGTAGTGTTCCTGGTTTTTTTTTTTATAAATATCATAAAAATGCGACTATTGAATGAAAGATGAATGAAATGGTATATTGTGTCGGATTGATGGCATGAAAACCGCACAAAGACATTTTGTCGAACTAGAGAAGTAACGGAGTGCGGTTTCGTCATGCGAAAATGTGCATTCACGATTCAGTACAATAAAAATTATTTTAATGTTATTGGTATTTAAATCTATGGAAGTTATAAGAGGTATTGAAGAATTATGTAGAAAGGTTACAATCATTAAACATTTATTAAATCTTACGAAACTGAAAGTTTCGGAAATACGTTGCTCTCTAAATCACATAAATACAATAACTGATTTGGATAACTCTATTTTATAAAATCCATAATTATTATATATTACCTAGTCTAATTCTATTTATTGTATTTAAGCAATCATACGTATTTATTTCAGTATTTTCTCAAGCAAAAATATTGGAATTGTTTGCCAAAGATAATAGTAAAATGTTGTTTAAATAATCAATAAAACACATTTAACAAGTACTTGATTATAAAATTAATCTGATATTAAAATGTTGATTGTCAATACCTTATATACTCTACATGTATAAATATAACATGATTAATATGAGAATATTGCGTATTTTATGTAATACATATCTAAAAACCTGTTAGCAATTAATTAATAAACCAATAAAAGCGAGAACTAATAGCCATTTAAAATGATCTCATTTCACGAGTAACTTTAAATTTATATTAAAGATATTGTTTATATTTCATAAAATTTAATTTATTGCAATAATTTGCTTAATTATTTTATTAAAAAAAATGATTTGTATAAATCACATTAAAAGTTTCAAGAATTTATATAAGCTTCTAAATCGATTCTTCATATGATTTAGCGTCAGTCACATTTTATTCCATTAGTCACATAGTTAAAGTACGCTTTCACGTTTTGGAATACAATTGTATAATATTCGAAACACACTAACGATCGAATAGTTTAAAATCAAGTTTATTGTAAATGAATAGTACGTTTTTACACTTTCACTGAAATTACGTGCTCAGCAAAATCGTGACTAAACAAATTTTCATTAGCTAGAAGGACATTGTATGATAAGATTTGTTTAACTGCAAATTAAACTGGCTATTAGGTTGCCACGTTAACTAAATTTAACCACTTTCAATGTATAATATAACCGTTATATAATATAATCGATATACCATAAACAATTTTAACGATTTATTTTTATTACATTTGACTATTTTAGTTAGCAAAGCTACACAACGTTTTAGACACGTCTAGCTATAAACGTGACGCCTACCTGTTTATATTATATTTATTTATATTGACAAAGGCATAAACGTTTATATCCAGATCGTTTGCCCAAGCAAAGTGTTTGTCAAATATTTGTCCGACTGGAGATCGACACTTGGAGCGCTTTGAACTTTGCGAAGCTCCGTTAATATTTACGATACTCAATAACCGATCACGATTTCGTACTGTAAAATAAAGAGACATTTTCAAAGACACCTACATAGTTTCACAAGACAGTGTATTATATGTTTATATATGAATCGCCCACGTAGAATTAGATCAGATATGAAGCTTGTCACTAAATCTTTATTAGATTCGGATGAATGTTAATCGAGATAAGTTTATTTAAAATTGGTTGTTTCTGTCTTAAAAGACACTAATTTTATCGTTTGTAAACCCATCACGTAGTATACAAACAATGATGGAATTTGCGAGTACCACTGGAATGTTCTTTTGATCTGATTAATCGGCGAAGGTCGACGACAGACGGGTTCGATCTTAGCTAGCGATGGTTCGTGATCTCAATCTTTAATTGGCAGATGTTTTTTATTTATTTTTCAACAATTTTTATAAAATTGTTATGTGCTTATTGATAAATTGCATATGGACAACAAGAGGTTTGTTAAAAGCATATGTTAATGCGCTTTCTTGTATTTTAAAAGATCAATCTTTGCCTGGCGCAGTTACACGAGAAAGCTCTTCAACGTATGTTCATGTAAATAAAACATGATAAGTGCGTGTGTAATATAGCATGTTGTATATATAAGATATATTGAACTTACATACATATTTTATGAATGGTTTGTATGTATGGCTTTGATGTTCAAATAAATTATTGAAATATCTGACTTATTTGATAGCATTTTAGTAAGATATAAATTATAATCTGACGTTTCATATATAATCTAATTTAGTAAAAATTGTTTTTAACATTAAACCAAAAATTTCATGAACTGTACCTGTTCCATGTATATTATAAAAATTCAGCAATTGATTATTGAATTAATATAGTCCATTGCTCATAAAACTGCTTATTAGATTTATCATATATATATCATTTCAAATCACCTGTTAGCTTTGCTTTTTATTATCTTGTAAAATATATAAAGGTAGGATGTTTTATAACTAGTCATAAAATATATGTAAGTACCACAAATGTCGCACATTATTTTTTAACGTTTATTTCCTTTTGATTTTCATATCCGATTTTATGTATTATATAGACTAAGAAAAAAAATATAGTATTGTTTCATATTTTTTTTAATAATAATATTAATGTCAATACCGGTATTGACTGCTTTTCTCTCGGTAATACCGGTATTGAAAATTTCGGTATTATTGCAATCCCTAGTAGAGAGCCAAACTATGGCTTAAAAATAATTTTGGTAAATGCTACAGCTTAAAAAATAGTGATATAACACTGGTTTTTTTATAGGTATGCATTAGCATCAAAAACTACTTCCACTGCAATTCAAATTCAAAACTTCATACGGTTTTGGACTGTGTCGTTGGAACCAAACACGAAGTTTTGTTGCATCATACTAAAGTGCGTCGGCTCACACGTAGACAAGTCTTAACACCTGTTATGGAATTAAAAACTTGATTGCCATATTTATTTTTAAATTTAGAATAAACCACTGGGTTATGTGATAAATACACTGATCATTTTTGCTTATTAATAATAAATATTGTACATATATTAAAAGTTTCGTTTATTTTTTACACTTAGTCCGTAGTACGTAATGTGCAGTAAATAACTTTTGCTTTTGAAAAATATAAAACTAAAGTTATTAAATATGTAATAAATAAAATAAAATTTGTACACAGCGTTCACAGTCATCTTTGCTGTCAATCAAAAACATTAGATTGGTTGATCTGAAGCACGAATTTAGCAAACTTCTTCTTCAGGGCCAGATTTTATCTTGAACTACATTCTGAACGGATCTGGTCTTTTGAACCTTCTTTGGTTAATATAAAATGCAATTTTCAGACTATGTAATGTAGTTTTACAGAGTTGTGAAAATGCTTTAAAGTCACTCTGATTCACTAAAAGGTGACAAATCATCCAGTAACTTTCAGCAACTGCAAAATTATTTTAAATTATATTACATAAATATATTTTAAATCATTTCAGGTGTATGTTTCTCGAACAATAATATGATTTTCTCCAATCTTGATCCACTGTTACTAACATAATGTTTTTTTCTAACTTTATTTCGAGATCATTGCTCTCTAGGGTACAAGTGGACTAGGCATTCTGATTTCTTAATGATTTTCATTTCTCGAGAAATGAGAATTCTTGACTTTGAGAGACGAGAAATTTTGACGAATGAAAATATGTGTGTAATACAGTTAAGTATTGCAGATACATTATCACATATTATTTTTTAAATAATACTTAAAAATACACAAGCCATCTAAAGCAGAATCAAACATCCTCGTTCTTTTTTTGTTAAAAAAAATTCAGCGGTGGAAAAATTGCTTTCGTTTTATGTTGTTGTTGCTTTGCTGTTCTCTTGCCCGTCGATTAAAATATTTCGAATTCTTTCTTCATTGATTCGTAAGGTGCTGATTTTCATACATTACTCTCTGTAAGGCTGAAAGATATTTCTTTCTATAATTATTGCGCCAATCATAAATTTTCAATTTCTTCAATGGATTCTAATGATTTAATTAAGTCGCAAGAGTCCTAAAAATTCGTCGTGCCATTAAATAATCAGCAAATAATTTCTTTCCCTATTTTACATATTTCAGCCTTTGAAGAATAACTAAAGAAGTCATCTTTTTTTTGACTAGTGAAAAATTCTGAATTTACAAAATATTTAATTATTGATATCAATGTCTGGTATCTTTAATTATATAATTTATTTTTAATTGCGAATTATTTTCGAGCTTAGCTCAGAATTAATATTTTCCAATTGTTTTAACAAAAATTTTAAGGCCCCTTCGGCTGTCAATAATTATCGTGAAACAATTGGCAATTGACTCTACAAAAACAATACAAAAAAACTTTTTTTGGATTATCGAAAAAAATAGCCCTAAATCATTTTGCATTATGCCGATTCCCATACGTATTTTCTTCTAATCGGAAGGTGTTATTAAATCACCAAAGCAAATATAAAACCGCCAGCCGGTTAGGGTAATAGAAAATCGCAAAAAATTTGGGCATTCAAATACTTTCGATCTTCCGAAAAAGTATGCATATTTTCAAACATCTGACACGAACACCTTCGGAAAGGTTTCTTATCTGAGTGTCTTCTTTTATTACTGTAACATTTTTTTGTCATTCCAAGAAATTTGCATATTAGGCAGGAATCCGCCTTTATTTATGCATCATTATAAAAATGGCAGTGGTTGTAAACCTTTCAAAAATATTCGTACAAATTTAATTTTACTTAATTAAAAATGCTTTATAAAATTTCTCGAGAAATGAGAATTTTCGATTTGACATTTTTCTCGATAAATTTTCGAGAAAAAAACACCAAAGTGGATGTTATGTACACCTATTTTAAAACTACGTTTGATAAAGTGAAAAAAGAAGGTTTCATGAAGCTATTCTCAATTGATATCAGTTCGTCAAGTATAAAAGTTTATTTTTAAAAAGATATAATCTTCTACTGGAGTACCGCAAGGATTCAACTTGGATCAATTGTTCATTAATGACAGAAACAGCGACGAATCGCTCAATTATTTTATTTTATGCGGCCGACTTCAACATTTTCAAGAAAGTGCAGTTAATTTAGGATTCCCTCAACTTGCAAGAGGATCTCAATTCTTTATGGATAATTTTTAGATATTAGCCATCTGACTGCTCTATGTTGTGCATCGAGGTCTTGAGTTTTTAAGTTATTTTAGTTAGTATGGGACAATGCACATTTGTTAATGTGATTTGAGTCTGTCCTTATTTCACGTTTTTATGTTTTTAATTAATTGTGTGTATATGTATATATGTATATGTAAGTATGTATCGTGTATTTTTTATGCTATTAAATAAAAATCGTGAAGATTTTTATTTAATAGCATAAATAAAAATCTAACCAAACAAATCTCGTATATTAAATTTAATATTTATAACATTAAAAAATACTAAAAATATACCGATATAACAAAAATCAATGCCGGTATTATATGCTTTTTTATTGTTATTTCGACAGGTGACGAAGTAATAACAGTCAACGGAGTAACAGCCAACGGATTAACCCACGCACAGGCCGTGAGACTCTTCCGTGACGTCAGAAGGGGAGCTGTGAAGCTACAAGTGCGCAGGCGCACAACTCATCTTGGTTCTGTGGCCCCATCGCCAGTGCCTTCGCCCTCTGTGACTCCGCCCCCGAGACCGGCAAAGCCCCAGCAATATGCAGTCAAATGAGGAATGAAGACGACGTGTGATTTGTACCAAAACCTAAAGATTTTCTATTGAAAAATATATTTATAAAACCATGACATTATTTATCTACTTTTAAAATATATGTTAAGCATTCCGCATCATGATTGTACTTAAATTGTTAAATAAGTAAATAAGTGCATATAAATATATTTTTATGATTTAACTACGGTACCGAGAAACGACCAAAAATGTTAATATTCTTTCACGATTATAACCTTAGCGCCTTTATTTATATAAAAAATACGATACGCTTTACGAACATTAAAATGTATTAATGAAAACTATAATGAGTTTTATTTTTATCGCAATCAAATATTAAATTAGCAATAATTTTAAATTATTAACGCTTTCTAAGAGACTATCGACACTATTTCGCTTTTATAGTATGCATTGCAGAATCGCTTGTTGTTAAGTGTCTTCAGGTAATAAATATCAATTTAAAACGACTATATGACATGCGTAATATCCTCTCTAATATAAAAGGTTTCTATTTTTTATATAATATATACATTATTAAATTAAATTCGATTGCATTACTTAATGTTTATCACTAACTTTCATTATACATATAATATAAACATTTAATTATGATTACATAGTGACATGTACTCATCTAGAGGCTGCAATAGTTATTAAAGTGGTATTAAACGTGACATTTAAAGTAGCTCTTCCAACTAACAAAAAATATAATTTATATATTATAATAAAAAAACGATTGATATAACATATTAATATATAATACATAATTATATTATAAATTTACGATACTATTTAAATAAAAATAATGTTTGGAAAAATCTTATACAAAATAATGAATGATCAAAAAGTTAAAAAACTAAACTAAATACACATTTATAGTCCTAATTTTATTTACATTACCTATTTGTTTAATATAAATAAAAAATAGCGTATGATTTAATTTCTAACCAAATTTTTAAGACAAATTAAAAAAATATATAAGAGTTTAGTATTTTAAACAAAACGTATATTTTCTTATTTATTCTTAAAATATTGTCATGAAATAAATAAAATTGAATAGTATAATAAATTGTACTGAAACTGTAGTATCTAAAGCTAAACGACTGTTAAAATTTAAATTATTAGTTCAAAAGTAACGTTTTTATTTGTGCGGTACGATGTCGTTGTTGTTGGGTTACTGCATTATCAAAGTCATCAAGTGGTATTAACAATTAGGTTTTGAAGATTCTAGGTGAGTACATGGTTGAAAAATATCAAACATTTAAAGTGAAAGTGGCTGCTTTTCTAGAGCTTTTAAATATTGTCTCGGTCTATTCGGCGTAGCTCCGCTTAGTGAGAGTTCAAATGAACTCTCTTATATTCCAAGTCGAAAATGAAGCGGTAGTTCGAGTTAAAGCTCTGACGAATGTTTCGAAATGACCTAACTTACATTCAAGTCATAGATTTTTGAACAATGTATTTAGAACTAGAATCTTAGTTTTTGTATATTACTTATCAGAATGTTTTGCCCATTGTAACAGGTGGAACTCCTTTTCAATGGTGTAATTCTGGCAAATTTGTCAATATCCGTTTTATTTTAAAGTGCGGTATAACGAGCTTAGTGCATATTTTTCGTTAGCTGCCTCGACACTGTTGCTCCTATTAATTATTTTTTTAATAGCTGACAATCATTCCGATTCCTACCTAATTTAAGAAATACAAATCCGTTAGTTTTACGACCTTTTTAACTTATTCAAATGCAACAGTTATAGATGGTCCCGACACATTTTTTAATAATTTTTAATACAGTTTTTTTATAAAAATGCAAAAAAAATTTAAATTCTAAAATAACACTTTTGTATTATGCTGGATTATAAACAAAACGCTTCATCACGGCTTGTGATGAAGCGTTTTAACCGTCTAAGAAAAAAATAAGTTTTTTCGTTAAAATGAAACACCACCGTCGGAAACCTTTTAACAGCTCAAGTCACAAAGTACACGCCATAAATCAGAAAGGAAAAAAATATCTGTCGCATTAAGAATAAAATAACGCCTTCATTACAGTTCATAATATGATCGGCCAGCGCAATTTGTTTAAAAAAACTCCCACTTGAAAGGAGCGGACCAAAAGTTCTCCCATGGGAGTGGGAGGGGCATATATTGAGTTATGCTCTTCGGGCTATTAAGAAGTAATTAAATTATTAAATGGATTTATTATGTGAAATATGTTTCTAAAATAAATATAGTATTGGGGTTACAAAAAAGTGTAACAATATTTTTTATAATAATACGAGAATGTGGACAACCAAATAAGACTTTCCCATAGACACTTCTAAGGGCATCTATACCAGAAAGTCCGCTTCGGATCTTCCAGAACTCTCTAACCTGGACTTAAACTAAGAGAAATCAACTCAATATCAGAGCAGCGAAGATCGAAGAAGCTGCTTCTCTCTTCGCATCCACTGGTCCAGTTCGACGTCAAAAATCCAGCGTACAACCCGCTTTGAAAACGCCTGAAATTACAAACGTTTTAACAAAAATAATTATCCTGATTGAAAGTCATGACAATAAATTTGTTTTTGTAATGGTTATCTATAAAATAGCATAAAAAAGTTGTATCAAATTAGCGTTTTAGTGCATAATGATATAATTCTACTGAAAAAATCACTGAAGTAAAAATAAAAAAAAGCTCTTAACCCTTTTGTTGGCTAGCCTTTTGAGATTACTATATTAATATCGATCTAATAATAATAAAAATATATAGTCGGAAAAATATAATAAATATTAGAGACAAATTAGAAGTACGTAAAACACATTTTTCAATGATTACGCCGGAGCAGGCATTTATTGATAAAAATAGCACAAGGTGATTTATCGGATTTTGGCAATCATAGTGTTAATGTCATAGCACATTTACAATAGACGATTCAGTCTTTTGAAAATAAAAAAATATATAACAATAATAAATAAATAAGTCAAGATATTTTCATTAAAATATTACTATCAAATATTATATATTTTAAATGGTTACAAAAATGAAACACGCCAATATGCATTCTTGCAACACAAAATTTTATTTTCGGACCTTTTTAATGATATATGTACTGTAAAATATTACAACTAACTATTTAATCACCAGCAAGTATTTATACGGTAACATATTATTATTTTCTTTAAATATAAAATTTAAAGATATATTATGTATCTTTCAATTTTTTGTTTCTTTAACATTTTTGTAGTCACAAAAAACGCAATCAATCTAAGACCTTCATATTCCATTTACAATAATTGTTATTGAAAGTAAAACATTTTATTTTTTTAACATCAATTAGCTTTATATAATATTAACGACCATTGATTGCCCTGGTTATATTTAACACGTTATAGGAAGAACTTTCATATTCAGTTTAGCAAAGATTTTCACGCAACACCTACATTACAATATACTTCTGCACGCTTAAAAAACATAAAATTCATGTATTTTTAAATTCAGAATTCTTAATGAGAGCCTAATAAATCCAACGCATGGGCGTATTTACATTATATATGCACTTCCCATCTGCAAACAGAAGCGTTGAATACCAATGAATCTAGTATATTTTTACCGATCGGTTATTCATTGAATATTAATGGGTGTTATAAATCAACGATCAATTTTTAATCCATAAAATGTGTAGTTTTTTCAGGTTACGTAATAGAAATAGATGTTTTGTAACGTTCAATTAGATAGTGAGACGGTCCGTAGCAAATTTTAAATTTCTGTATAATTGCTTGTGTAATTGATGGGTGTAAAATTGGGTAAAAGGCATGGTGATGAGACTCATCGCGCGTCATCTTCACAGCCTTGTCTATTGTTTATAATATAGTTATCGTTAAAAAATTTGGATACAATATTTAATATTTTTTTATTAAAGAATAATACGTATTTAATTAGTGTCATTATTTCTAATGTTATTAATTAAATTAAATTTTGTGATATAATAAATAATTATATCTATCCGCATTGAACCCTAATGATATTTTAAAGTCTCACAATGCCCTCTTATGTGTACGTTTAAATACAATTTTACCGTACGATTACGCGATTCTTGAAGAAGCACAATACACTGATTACAATTCCGAAAATCCATTGTGTCATCTTTGCATTCGCCGCTGGACGCTTGTTAAAACGATCGTGGGAAAAGTACAATTATGCCTTATGGGTATATGTGTGCTTATGATTGATACGTGCGAAATGTGATGAAATGGCGTAATGATTTTAATTTTATTCTTTATTGTTCTTGACACAAATTCAAACATGTGTGCATTTATGAAAAAATTATAGCCAAACGAACTGTGTAGGATTGTGCGTGAAAAAATACACAAGGAAACTATAGATGTTAGGTAATCGTATTTAATTGAACACTGCTTTTGTATTATAGGTAAATGAATATTTATATAAAATTATTAGAATTTTTAATTTAATTAAGAAATGCACAAAACACATTAAGATTTTGACGCACGGTGAGCCGATAAGACTGACGAGTAGAATGAATGTTTGTATATCTAGATTTAATCGTTTTCTCATGTGGCACTTAAAGTTAACTATCAACGTTTGAATTAATCATGATCAATAAATAAAAGGTAATATGATCAATTTAATGTTTATCGTTTAACTTAGATAAAAATTTAGATAATTAGGAATATTTAATAATCATAATAAAATTATTTTTAAGGTTGAAAAAAATATTTTGAATAAATCTTGAAATTTTATTTTGAAACTATATATTTAAATTAGTGTTATACAATTTTGTGTAGTTTCCTTTCAAAGGTGTCAGTAAGAAATATTTTTGCAACACTGTGTGTTTAGTAGTTATTTTGAGACTTTGCCCCTTTTTGTTGAAAATGTTTTTTCATGCGAAATTTTAAAAATTCTCTAAAAACTATAACTTTAAATTGCCAATGTTCGCCAAAATTTAAGTACATGTTTTTTCTGTATAGAGAAGCTAATACACATCCACATTATTTATACTATATTTTAAATCCCGTATAAACTAAACATCTTTTTTTTAGAATTTTATGATTTTTATACATATTTTAATAAGTGTTTTACAATTTAAATCGATAAAATCAATAGCGTCTATCGTTTTTAAGCGCGCCAATACCCGGTATCCCCACCGTCAGATTTGCTCACATAAGACACTTTCGTCATCTGTCAAGCGCGCGCTGGAATACAGCTTAGTGCGATTAAATAAACAGTGAAATATGTTATAATTACAGAATTTTTCTTACAAAGTGTTAGTTGAAGATAATTCAAAATGGTGTAGCATTTGAAATTATAAACAATATAAACAAAAGTTTAAATTATGAATGTGCCAGAAAGTGTTTGGTTGTATGAATAATATATCACGGTTATTCTAACAAAATTACTATTGACTTTCTAGGATCTAATAATAAAAGACAAACAGCAGTTATTTGGCAATTAAAGATATACATGCCAAAATTAATTAAACATATTACAATGGTAGTAATAATGAAAAATCTCATATTAGTGTAAACAAAAAGTTACATTTTACCCACTATATAGCGTCGTTTACAGTTAATTTTCAGAAGCAATGAGAGATCTAATAACATTTACGTATGGCGAATAATTAAAATACGACGTACAACTTAACAGTTTAAGAAGTGATGCCAATCTATGTGTAACTTTCGGTTGTCGTTTAAATTTAATTTATGAATTATATTGGTAGTAATAATGTGTTCAATGCTTAACTTTTGATAAATGTCTTATTATTTTTAATTATTTTTCAGAAGCAATGATGGAACAATTTGATGACCTATACGGCTACAACGTAGAATTGGTATATATAAACAAAGAGTAAATCTTCTCATGTTGTAGTCACTGTTAGCAAGTATTATCTTTTTATAAAGAACATACTACATACGTTTGATGTAACTGAATATCTTGAATATTGCTATTTCTAAAGAGGAATGATGGCACAGAACAAAAATTGATTAAAAACCATGATGTATTTTTCCACATCGGAATTAAAAATAAGCCACTCTTAGATATTTTGGTTATCGATTATTCCAGGTATGCAATCACATATTTTAATTATTGTAAAATGTCATCTATTAGATAACATCCAAGAAACTACACATATGTATATTGTGAGTCGTCGCTCGGAAGGGAACGATCTAGGTGATTTTTTTGCTGCAATAATGGTTTTAATTTATTTTGCTATAACCAAACTTTCCGACTGCATCACAATCATTGTCACGCAATCGTCGTGAAAGATAGTATCCGCAATAATCAATAGATAAAAAATACTTTTATTTATATTTATATGATTTGATCGACATGAACCTCAATCTTATATATTACATGTTCACGTTTAAAACGAACCTGGTTCAGTCAAAACTAACATATATATGTACGCATTAAATCGGAAGCAATGATAATGTTCATGTATTATAAAAAGAAAAACTCACTTTTTGGTCTCGGAGCCCGTCGCCGGGAATTCAATATTTGAAGATTTCATTACGTATATTGTTTTATGATTGTTTATCTAATTTAATCAATGTATTCTTCTAATCCTCAACACAGTATGTATATATTTAATTTTAATAGTTAAAACACACCTAGTTAATTTGCAATCCGATTATTTATATTCAGTCAAATGACGAATTAATGAAAATTATTGTCGCGTAGCAAAATTTTATTTATAAATAATAATTATTTAAACCTGTTGTCATGTCGATGTCGGCCATCTTGTTTTATATTTAAATGCTTGTTTTTTATTGGTCGAAACAACCGAATGCATTACTGGCGGCTCGAAAATCAATCAAAAAACGGAGAATGTTTCATTTTAAGTTATGCGCTTAGAACAATTATATATAAGAAGATGAATGAAAACACTAGAATAATAACACAAAATTAAGCACTATTTTAATTTAAAAATAATTGAAACGGTTAAATATTTATTATACACAGTCACTTTATAATGCACAATAATTAAAAACATAGAAAGAGATATTATTATAAAAAATATGAACGAAAACACTTATTCGAGAACAATATAACGAAACAGTTTACACGCCAGTTAACGACAATTGTCGCAAAACTACTGATTTTTTAAATATTTCTAAATGCATCCAGACAAGTTGAAGGTTATGCTTCATGGATAATAAATCATAAAAATACAAAATGTCATGCACCTCAGATTACAAAAAAAAATATTTCTTATCAAAGGTTGACAACCCTTGTAGAGTCGTATCTTGGTTTGTCTATTTTTTAAATATCTATCTCTAATTCTATTTATTTTAATGCAAATTAGTTGATTTATTTTTAGAATATCTATTTCTGATTCGATTTATTTTAATGAGAGAGTGACCCGAAGGTCACCTTTGCAATAATGTTGACCTTCTAAAAATATAATGTCGATGATTTGAAGTTTATTTGTATGAAAAATATTATTTAAATCTAATTTATATGTGCCAAATTTATGAAATTTTCAAATGACGTTCTTCTGAAAAATATATATTTTTATCACATATCGATAATATGTGAATGTATATTGCCATATCTTAAAGAAACTTGAAAAAAAATGAATAATGAAATGATAATATATACGATATTAATATTTGCAAGCTTATTTTATCGTTATCCGACAGTCTGTTTACAAACATCTTTTAACGTGTGCTGTGTTCTTAATACGAAAACAATACAATGCAAAAATCTTAACACTTGTTCGTAATAACCGCTCGAGTTCCGCGTTGCAATTATTCCAGACCGTGTGTAACAAACTATACGCAAAAAGGCGACAGGTTCTAATGACGACTGTTGTTTAGCATAGTTGACCTTTCGACCCATTTACATAAAGAAAATGCAGTATCTTTTAACACATTTGTATGTCATATTCGTCTTAATCTAAAGTCCTAATTACAGCGTTTATGAAAATGTATAATTGCTCTTAAAAATTAGCCTGCATATTGTTCAAAACATTATATAGATTTATAAATCAATACCGGTACAATTATCATACTATTATTCAGATAAAAAAATACTAAGATATCGGCAGTAAAAGAAGTACATTATAAACTTATTCAAGTGTTTTAGCTTGCATAATGCTCTAAACATTCCAAAATTATCACGCGTTGAGTCATAAGGATATATGGAAAGGTGTAAGAAACAATTGCAACGTGCGGCAAAATTTAATTCGCATTTCGTTACACCCATTGTTATGATCACACAATGAGTATTAGTCATTTTTATATTAGACTTATTAGTACTATAATACATAAAGCATATATTATGAATTATTCCTATTAATAATATATATTTAAATAAATTATTCTTAGCATCATATATGTACATGTTTTCAAAACATATCAGAGAACATTAATTTTATCTTGCAATGTGTAAAAAATCTTTATTTGCCTTATATATGTTTGACTAGCTTACATTACCCAAATATTAATACACGCTTCATTCGATATGACACATGAACAAAAAGCAATCAACAGCTGCTGCTACGTTCGCACACCTTGCGTAGGGTGACCATACATAATTTAAGGTCAGGCGACGAGTGAGACGTTTCCTTTGCATATTATTGGTTTCCTCGTTTCAAGGCACTTTATACGGCCATCCCGCCCATGCTAATTGACTACATCTGCATCACTGCGAGTGGTGCACCTCGAGCGTGAATAACGAATGCACATCGTGAGGTAGTAGTAGATTTTATTTCTTAATCGTTACGACACCATGAGGAGGATGGTGGTGATACACGATATTCTGTAGTATCAATGGGTTGTAATGACCATATGGGTTATGGGGATTTTGAAATATATCTACGAATTGTGCCGGATAAAATATGTTGGATTTAGGATCTTAACATAAAACTTTTAGTATTTAAAAATAACCAACATAATAAATAACACCCGGTTATATTTATCATTTATAATCATATACATGAACTGTAAATAACTATTATTTAAAAAAAACATATACGAAAGAATAATTACGTAATAATTGTATACTTAAATCCTACATGTACCCAAGCTGTATATTGTCCTGTGTTTTTTTATGTATATACTGTACAACATACGTGAAAAAATATAGATTTTTTTTATTTCATTATATTTATTTTAATATATTTATTATAATGAAATAATATGCAGTCTTAAATATAACCGTCACTGAGCAAGCAGGTAGCGAAACAATTATTGCCAAATATACCAAACCTAATACAAATGCTTTGGTAAAGATAACTGGTAAGTTTAATAATATATTTATCAGATTGAAAAAATATTTCAGTTCCACTCTCAATTCATCAGCATAATAGAGAAATGGTTGTTTGTATCATTCTTTTCCTTTTCCCCCCGATTCAAAACTTTACTTTTAAACTGGAATACGATAGAGTTCAGTCTGAACTCTCATTTCAACAAATCGACTTTTTAAAGAAAACAACAACATCACCTTTAACATCCTAAAGCTCAAAGACTTGGAGACTGTTGCGTCGCAATTGTGTTCACAAATGCGAAATTCTCACTAGAAAAGGTAGCCAGGAGCTCTACGCAAAATCGTCATTCGTTCGACTACACCTCACTGCATTAAGAACCGAGGCATCCTCCGGAAAGAAACCTCATCGACGCCCTCAATCAAAACAGCAGCCTTTCGAGCTGCCTCCACGGAGTGAGGGCCAACTAGAAATTTGCATCACCTTCTCCTTCAAATGACACGATAGCTTGTGCCAAAATGTGTGCCACGTGACGTGTTCTAACGATCCCGAGAAACCTATTTATTTTCACTTTTGTATACATAGCTTTGGCCATAATAATGGGGTACCCCTTAAAATGGTGTGTAACTCTTTACAAGTTCATAATCTGACTGAAATATTTTAGCAGGTATTTTTGATTGTAATTCTAAGAACTATACAAAAAAATTTGTCGTTTTTAATTGCTCACTTGAGTTTTAAAAAAAAATATTAAAGTATTAATTTAGCTTTGAAATTTTTTTTTGCTTCTTTGACTCAATTTTAAAAATTATCTTTGACTCAATTTTTCACACGTATTTTTTATTCCATGCTTGCAGCTAATTACTATAAATATACAACAATCTAAATACTAGCTTCATCTTGCATCTACCATATTAATTATACTTCTCTAATTAAATCATACAGTAATAGATCACGATATTGATTCCTGCATACAATGTTTAATCATCCAAAACCAGTTTAATTACAGTTTCAATTATAATCCCAATCGATAGCACGAACTCAACGCCTAAATTAATACTCAACGCACACTTTATAGACAGTTGCCTCTATAAGGACATTTCCATTTAACGTTATCAATCGACTGATCGACCGAGTATATTCATATTCGAGTTACGCAACTGGTTTTTAACTAACTAACTACCGGCGTTCGAATACTTCCACGACCCTTCCAAATAAGGACTTTGAAGGAAGGACGAGCGATCCTGTTTCTTCAATTTCGACCATTTAAAGACCACTCGGTCCGTTAAGTTCTGTTATGTAAAACTTTACCGGATGTATCATCACTCCCGTGCGTCCGGTGCACTGACCGCCACGCTACGATACGTTTGATACTCTTCTCGGCAATTTTTAATTGACGGTAATGCTCTTCGCGCACAGACAATGGTAGAATTGGTAAGTCTTGTTTTTTCTTGATTGTGCTCGAAATTACTTCTGAGAATGTTTGAAATTATGATTTTTTTGAAACAGGTGTGCTGCGCGTATCTAATGAGTACATACATATATGGTAGGGTTCGAGGGACAGGTGCTTATCGGTAACGGAAGAAGAGTTCAAAGTTGCGCACGTATTCGATTGCGTGTCTAACGATATGGCACATGCCTGATATAAAGGGTAACAAAAAAAGAATGCATGGTATTCTAGTTGTGTTCAACCTTTTTAAAGAGAACATTGCGTCATATTAAAAAATAAATCTAAAAAGTTATAAATCATAGGGAATATTATTTTTTATTCCTGTATTATCTTATTTTACATATGTTTTTACTTCGGGTGTTTTTAAATTAAATTATATACTATAGTTAATGTCTTAATATATTACGTAGTACAGTAAAAGAAACAAATTATTTTTTGCGTAACGAATTATATTGAAAGACATATTTTTTATTTATATGTATATTTCTTGGTTTTAATGAGATAAATAGCTGTTAGGATTGAGGCCATGGATTGAAAAGTATGTGTCGTAAGACGATGATCCGAAAAACACAGTCCATTCAGGATGATGTAAATTAAAATTATACATAATTTGTTCATATTATGAGAATAGTAACCAGTAGTGGGAATTTTTCAGTTGGTAAAGAAAACGTAGAATTTAATAAATGTTCAATGATGATCTCGTTCATATTCCAAATTTTAAGAAAATTTGCAATATGAACGAGAGATATTCGAAAATTATTTATATTTATACATAATACAATATTTTTACTGTGCTAGCGATAGTGTCGTTTCCGCTAGGGTCCGCATAACGTGACAGAGTTTATCACGTCTAAGTCAAAACAATTTTATACTTGCGGTGTATGTTTAAAATTCCTGTTTATTAACTCTGATAAATTACGGCAGTGTTCCGGTTTATAAATACAAGCGATAAATATAAATCCCTTTCATTCATCAATGCTGATGATTCGAGATGAAATCAAACTTTATGTTTTTATCTAAAATTGGTATTTTCACATTGTTTGCCATAACAGTAGATTAAAAATAGATAAATTTGGAAAGTAAAAGTTAACTTCTGAAATTATGTGTTCAGATCCTGCTTGGCAAAAAAACGACACTATTAATAGATAACGTTAATGAACATCCGCGCCTATTTTGTTATGTCGACAAAAAAATCCGATTCTCAAGTAATTTAAGTGAGGTCCGGATAATGTCATTCTTTGTATCAAAAATACTATTGTATATTGATTGAATATATTTGATTATGTTGCTAAGCGAAAAACTCGGCTTTTAGTGTGTCTAATGTAAAACATAACCTATTGTGGCGGTTCTCAGTGTTGACACACCACCGCTCAACTTGTGAAGCGGGTGTTTTTTAAATTAATTTTTATTTGTTAAAATATACATTCCTTTCTTTTTTCACACTCATCATATGACAACGGTCTAACACCCCAGGTCCTCGCCAGCTCTCTAAAACAGGTCGTTTAAGAACCACTAACGCTACACTATTATAAAAAATACTATAAGTAGTAAAAATAAGATTTTTTAGATACTATGGTATCGCCGCTCCGGCGACACCGACCGCTTCGTCCTTCGTAATCTACGGTCCTAAGCCCGACGTTGTTGTCCCGCTCCGTTGGCCCAAAGCGCACTTTCGTCAGCCCTGTCCTCATACGCCCTCCTGGTCTAAGGATCATAGAGGACGTAATCCTTGAGCCTCTGGTCGTCGGGGTCGCTGAGGAGGCCGATAGACTTCTTTCGACGGCTGCCCGTCGTTCAAGTTCATCAAGGCGACGGAGCCAAGCCGTCCGTCGCCTGACTGCAATTCAGGTTGAGCGTCAAGCTGCTCACTCTGATTACCACTGCTCGATCCAGGGAACGCCCTCAGGTCTAGAACGTGCCTGTAAATCTCTCGCCATACTGCGAAGCGACCAGGGCCACAATCGACTACCGTAAGATAGTGTTTTCTAATCTTCGCCAAATTTCTTCCACGCTGATGGGCCGGATCGATCGAAGTGCGGTAAAGGTGACGTTAGCGTTCGATATTGTTAAGCTGGCAGCACTGCAGAGGCACAGACCTACATGCACACACACTTACTCAAAGTTTGACGTTTGGCGACTATCGCGCGAGTGACATTGCATTACTGTTTGTGAAACTTTTAATTTTGGAAGAGATCCGAAGTGAAGAAACCTGGCGTCTTAAGACGTTGCTGGAGAAAACCTCTGACAAGGAAGGTGTCCTCCAGAGATGAGGACGTATTCAAAAAAATATCAATAAAATAAATAAACAAATATTTTTTTTTATTCATATTCATAATTTATCCTTATCTACTGTTCGAGTTATATCTACACGAATTTATGTATAGAAATCATTTTAGACATGAACATTTTTAAAAATTACAAATTATCGACAAAATAAATAAAATACAAATGTCATATTATGGATGCGCGCGCAGCATTCCGTCAAACTGCGAATGAGTATGTGTGCGTGTGTGTGCAATATAGTGCTGCCAACTTAATTGTCACCTTTACCCGAGATGCACCTGATGTACGACCTGACGCACTCCTCCACCACTCTTCGCTTGGTGTTCGGATTGACCATTTTCGTCAAGTGTAGAGTGCGGTTCACTCCGAAGTACTCGCATCGCACCAGACCCTGCCCTCGTTCGTGCCCGGCAGCGTCCACTGACCCTCGACGGGATCTACTCTCGTCACCCTTTCTAAAATATTTACGACAATCTCCTGGATCTTCCCAGGTGCGAACCAGCACCTCTCTCTTCACGAAGCTACAGGCCACGCGCAACCAGCCGGCGACCGGGTAGTGTCCCACGAGTTTTCCGCAAACCGAGAACAGCTGCTCTGACGAGAGCGTCAACGATCGGCAGTGCCTTTAGACCCTGTTGCGAGAGCCTCTCCTTTCGTTTCCCTGGCACTGCTTTACTAGGTGCCCCTTCTCACCGCACCTCCAGCATTGGAGCGCCTTGGTGTTGCGCCATATGCAGCCCGCCGCACCGGAAGCACGTCATATTGGTGCCCCTTTCGCCACGTGGTCCCGTTGCTGCTACTTCGGCATTTTCCTCCCTCGGCGCCTCGGATGTCTTTCTCCGCTCTGACACTTCCTCGTTGTCCACAGAACTGCTTTTATTCTTTTAGCGTCGGTCTTCTCTTCGGCGCTCAGTTCGGCATATCGACGCATCGCGATCCCCGACAAAAACATCGCAAACGTCGACGCTCGATCCGCCTCCTCGATCTTCTTAATGTCAACCAGTCTTCGATGCAGCCCTTGCCGTCGAACCTCCCAGGGACGTCCACCAACCTAACGTCCGTCATCGCGCCGAAAAAGCTTGTGGTCGGCTTCCGTCCTTCGTCCCTTGCAATCTCCGGTCCTAAGCCCCCCGCTGTCGTCCCGCCCCGTTGGCCCAAAGCGCACTCTCGTCAGCCCTGTCCTCACAGATACATTAAAAGGAAAAAATCAGATATATAGTTATTAATTTACGCATAAATCGGATAACTCATTAACACACAATCTATACAAGTGAAACTCGAATTTATGCCTCAGTTAAATAAACTTATCTGCTAAAGAAGCTTGATGGTAGTGTTTTTGGTCAGCGAAAGAGTGTTCACAGGATGCGGAAGAGATAAATGGCATCGCATAGAAGCTGTAAAAATGTAAGACAATACTTTACATTAGATGATCAGAATTTGATAGATGTGTAAAACCATAAAGAAAGAAATTACAGTAATTTGTCAACTGTAAGACCACCTAAAAAATAGTTGAGGTTTATGAACAAAACTCAATAATAATCTATCGTTCAGTAGGTTTCTAATTTTTAATAACTTGTTGTTTATATTATAATTAACTATGACTTTTTTTATTATAGTAATAATATTTTTCACTTTTGAATAATTTTCACTTTTGTGTCCATCATGCGAGGCTTTGAAGTGAAACGTTAATCAGTTGTTCAGCAATTTACAGTGTTCGCAATTTAACAGCAGAGCACGAATCAACAGATGTGATTTATTTACTAATATTGAATCATCGTGATTCTCGAGTTATTAAGTGAAACTCATATTTATAGAAGAGTCATTAGCTCGCTTGCGTTTTCCAGCGGTTAGACCAATTACAAAGATAAGAGAAACTTTGATGTAATTTGGGTCAATCTATCTTACACATTAATTAAAGCGCATCTACCCGCTTGACAAATACGCAAATATCAAACATCAAATTCTTATGATGTGCTGTAGTAACTTTATAATAATATATAAATATTTTATAAAATAATGTGAATATTATTTAAACGTGTTAATTATTATTTATGTTTCTGAAAGCTCACTAGGTCCACGAACAATGCCTTCATAGATTATGGGACTCAATAACTAGAACCACTCTTTGTCTTTAGCATGTGACATTTACTACAACAAAGTGGCTATTGATATATAATATCATTCGCTATATAACACAACAACACTCAGTCTGACGTTCGCCAAATACCTTCGTGGGCGATGACTTCTAGATCAAGTGTCCATATTGGGCCATGTCCGAGGACTTGGAAGGACCATTATAATTATGTTACCATTTGATATGTCAAACTGGTTTCCCAATATGCCCCCCTATGACTTGATTAGGATTTGAAAAAAATAAGTTTTTTTGCAGCCGACTGCAACAAAACGTTCGTATCTTTGTTGGCCGGTCTCTTAGATGAGACGAGAAGAATGTTGAGGTCGGTGAAGGCCGGTCAATAATTAAAAAAATAAGGTTAGCCAACGACGATTAGCTATGTGGGGGGCATTATTATTATTTATGGCAACAAATAATTAATTTTGATCGGTTTGTTTGTATTGAAAGTGTAATTATTTTGGAGCTACGTAGATCTACGATAAATGAACGGTAATTATTATATTACTAAGAAATACTGTTATTATAAAATATAATCATAACATGCAGATATTGTATCAAAAAATTCATAGAGGGAAAATGAGAGTTATCCGATAAAAAAGTCTTCCTAAATTTCAATCCTAATATATTAGGTGATATCTAAAAGATCGTGTTTGACTATCTGTGAAACAGTTTATCAGACAAAAAATTATAAATATATATATTTAAAATAAGTTTTATTGAGCTGTTGGGTAGATGAATTAAAGTTGTGCGTTTTGGGAAAGAATCTTGAAAAAATTTGCTTTAATTATAAAGATTATAAAGTGTTTTTTCTCGATCATCTATTTCCAGATCTATTCAATGAGTCAACCGATTTAATTTTAGGTGAAAAATTATACAACATAAAAACATTGACAATATTTTTTCTATTATAAAATGATTATTATACAAACATATGTCGAATGAGAGGCATTATTTATTACATAAGCACACATCTAATTACTAAAAGGAAGTGTTTTAAAGTGGTAAACCTTGTTTGCTCTACTCGTGATACATCAAATGTTAATTAGCATAGATATGCCTCTATATGTACATATGTGTATACATCTTTATAACGCAATCAATTGTATCTCAGATTGATAAATTTGCATTTTTCCGCCAATTTAGCCTTCGTTTCGCAATACGGGAATTGTACAGTTATCTAGATTTATTCGCAGTTGCTAAACGATCTCGATAACACTTTCACATGTCGCAAACGATGGTCTGCATTGTTATCGAGTGTGATCTTTCAGCCTTTCGACATCTTCGACTATGTCGGTTTGCATAATGACGACTGCGAAGGAACTTAGTTGATGCTCTTTGAGGAAAAGTCTTGCAATGTTGAATTTACTGCCCAGTAGATGATTGTTGGATCACTTGCAGTTAGAAAGTGGATAATTGATGAAATCGCTAAATGCGTATTGAAAATAAATTATAGCTTAAGCATTAGTTGACTGGACTGTTTTTGCAATTGAGCAAATATTAACTGAAGTGTATAATATTTGCTATGATCAGTTAACGCGTGGAAGGTACATATAATGACTTTACCTTGAAAATAATACATACTGCTGTTATTTATTTATATTTTGTATGTTTATATGCGAGATTAGGAAAATCTAGGAAAACTTCATATGTGATGATCGATCGAAATTATCATTATATAATAATCATTAATAGTACTTTAGATAGTCGCGATTGCATCCCTTATTCTTAAATATATCTTCAAAATTTCCTCTATTAACAATGAGAACTTCGCTGGTATCCCAGACATATACATATATGGACGCTACGAACAAACGTATCGTACAATACGCGAATTGCCATTACATTATTATAGTGGCACGCGCTCCTCATAACGAAACCGCGCATCCTTGACGGAATATCGCTTTAGCGAAGTGCATACTAAAAATAATTCATAAACACCGTTTTTACAAAACGTGTCGTCGCAAAATACATTTACTCTGAGATTTTATACGATCATGAGATTATCATATAGTCGGTTGGATACATGTGGAGGGCAAGAATCAAACATTTCTACGATTAACTAGCCCTGGTTGTTGTAGTAGTAACACATCTTTAACATGTTCCATTTGTTTGGATATTACGGTATAATATCCATTTTTCATCACAAGTAAGTAAACGATCACAAAAGCTTATATTTGTATGGCGTGACAAGGAAGAACATTTTGGTAGTTTTTGAATTTTGCTCTCATCAGTCAATGTATGTAAGACCCATTTGCTCAGCATCCATGACTTTATGCAAATGCAAATGAATTATTTCGTTGCTTACTTAATTTTAGAGAGTTTTTCATACAAGTTACTTCTATTTTTAACGAACGTTCATCACCAGAGATTTCTTTTTGTTTCCTTGATTTCTCCGGATTTTTTAATTAGCATAACGTTAAAATGACATCATCTATAGAACTTCGTACAATATGGTTCATCAGAGCACTAATAATATCGAGCTAGCTCGTTGAGATAACAATTATTTAATGTCACCGAATTTCGTCGAAGACTTCAGACCCTTCTCAAAAACTTGTCCGTCAACATAACATTGGTGGTCTCGGTGGAACTCATCAAAACCCGCAAATTTAAAACAGGGGAACTGTTAATTACGTAGTTAAGGTATATGTATTTTACTATTTTTGATTCGCCCACTAGTGAATATTTGGCAAATATATACACATAATCTTGAATATTTGACAAGATAAATGGTGTATCACTTATCTTGCTAAACACGCTAATACGTGTAAATTAGTAAATAAAAATATATGTAGTACTACTATATATGGAGTAAGCTCTTTGTTTAATTTTAATGTAACAACAATAGGATACCAATCTCCTGTTTTTACGAAAAATATTGAACCACTGTGTCTGTACTATACTTTTGATCAATATCTGGATTAAGCTTTGTATGTATGTAATATTACTGTGAAGAAATACATGCTTTAAAATATATAATTGTCTCATTAATTAACTCAGTATTGCATAAATTAATTAATCACACTCATTCAATTGACATTATATTGTTGAGACACTCGCTTTTATTTTATTACAGACGATTAGTATCAAACGTACATACATATGTATATGTTAGAATCTCGTGCAAAAGTTTTTGTTGCAAAAGTATCCGTTCATTATTATCTCTTTAAGAAAATCGGTTATGGTACAGTGATCTTCGTCGACCAATGCTAATGACCAGAAGTGCTGTGTGGGATGAATCATTATACAATGCTATAATAATTGCTTCGGCTTAAATTCTTTGTTTGCTAAAAATTAACTCTGAAGCCATAAAAATTTGCATATAAAATTGCTTTTTTGTCTATCTAATAAATCCAAAGATTATCCTTATAAGTTGAATTATAAATATATGATTGTATATAATATTTTAAATCCGGTTTATTATAGTAATATTATCATATCAATGGTTTCCATTAAAAAAAAATCAATAAATAGTATAAATTAAACAATTGTTTTAAGTGATAAATATAGTATTAATTTACTCCAAAATATTTATGAACTGCTTAAAAATATTTTTGTGTATTAGAAAAATACCGACGGGTGCTCAATAATACATAGTCAATGATAATGCATAAGAATAGTTTTTTTAATTTAATAAAATAAATTGTATACCTCTAAAATTCAAGATATAGGAATATAATAGTAATATTTATGTATCGATAAAACAGATCCTGTTGTACAAAAATATGGATATTAAATTAAATAATATAACGTAAACTTACCTTGCAACTTGAAAGGCATAATCCCAATGCGTTACACTTAAGTTAATAATAGCAATAACTAAAAAAATATTTTTTAGATTTATTGGAACTTAAGCATAATATATATGATGTTATTAAAAAATATTTTTAATGATATGGTATTATGGTTGCACAATTAATAATACACTTTGTGTAGAGTAAAATAACTACATCTATTGATCAAACGTAAAAGTTATTTTATTTGATATTTACTGTATAACATTGAGGTCTTAATAATTAATGTTTAATAAATATAATAGCAATATCTTATATTATGAATAATTAATTCAATAAATTATTTTAACTATATACTTAATAAGTTAATTTTATTTAATAGAAGTAAAGGATATATTTCTAAAAAAAATAGAAAGAAATATATATTTTTAATTATAATTTATTTCAATACCACACACTGTTCATAATCTTTAAAAAAAGTATCATTACAATAATAATTTAAACACAAATAAGCAAAAAGATAAGCACTAAAAATTACAAAAACAAAAAATAGAATCACAAAAGATTGTTAAGTTGTTACATAAAACATTAACACATAGCAAAAATTAAATAAAAAAATGTTTCACATATACATACATAAAACAGCATTCTAATAAGTACTAATATGATTATCAATTATTCTATTAAGGAAATAATTTGTAATCTATCACATGATATAAGTATCATAATATATAAAATGTATAAGTATCAAATTGCGTCAATATAAAAATATATTTAAAATGTTATCAATATATATATTGTATAATATATGCATAGGAACTAACGACAACACCAGAAACTGCGATTATATGTATCATATAAGATTAGAGAACAATTTAACATACACATATTACATAATTATAATGGTAATTAAAATTAAATATAAATTAACATATATATGGCATTAATAAGAGACATGATTCCTAATCATGATCTAAAAAATAATATTCGATTAACATATTATGAAGTTAATTATAAAAACATATCAATATAATAAATTACAATTTTTAAGAGAAAAAAGGTTTAATTAATAAAAATAATCAACAAACAATAAAAATCGTATCAAGACAGATTTTTTAATAGACGTCACATAAAAGTTACACTTTTGTATAATTAGACATTGAATTTACCTCAATTGAGCTAAATAAAACTACACAAAACATATTTTCGTTCTCTTACGAATTTGCAGGACTAGATCCATCCCAATACGTTTCAATTTAATATGAATAATATCAAAAGCTCGCTTTGTTTATTATATAGATATGATACGGCCTTTAAGGCTTTCGTATATATTAAAGAATATTATATTTTATTTATAAAAAAAAGTACACTGATCTCCAAGGCACACACGATCAGTCTATACACGATAATATATTTATATATAAGAATTGGCACAATATTCTTAATGATTTAATCACATTATTACATTCGTTTATAACATAAAATGACTAATGATTTGTATAATAATAAATTATATTAAACGAAGTATTAATTTTAAGAAACTGGTAATTAAACCCCCAAATATAAGACATGAGAATATAAAATAAAATACAATGTGACCTTATGTTAAAAAAACAATATTTTAGAAAAAATTCTAGTGACTTATTATATTCAATATAGACACCGTTAAATTAAAAAAATATCAATTTATAATTAAACTGCACACTGAGTTAATCCACTAATTCAGACTTTTGATAGTATATATAGTAATTATATATGTTTTATATAATGAAAATGCACTTTTTCGTTAAGGTAAACAGTTCCTTTTCATATTAAATTCTAAAAATATTAAGGAGGTCGAAGAACAAGAGTCACGGGGCCTGGTGGTAAAGCTCTCAATAGTCCCCAAGCTTCGGTACGTGTCAATCCGACTAATTTTGTACCGCCGGCAGCAATTAATTCACTTCCAGACGTAATTTTTCCACTTCTAGAAGCTGCGCCACCTGTGAATAAATATAATTTTTAACAAAATTGTATTGTATTACCTTAATACATATATAACAGTAAATTTACTAAAACATTAAATTATATTATGGGTATTAAATAAACTATTATGAAACGCCATAAAATGTCATACTTTGACAACATAAAACCTGATAAAATCTGAATTGAAAGTAAAAACCTTTTCTGATTTAGAAACATTCTTGAATGAAAAAATGTTGAGCTTACACGGCACAGAAAATTCATCAAAATCGCTTCAATTTTTTGCATCTGTTTTAGAAGTTTCGTTGCCACTTCAACCAGATACAACCCTAATCTGTGGAGATTTATCTCATATTTTACTATACCCACATGAAACCTTTGTGGCACTTGTGTTGCATTTTAATTTTTAAATGATTGAAATCTTTGAATTATTTTGATATTAAAATTTGTAGCTGCACTTCAGATTTAAATTCTATGTCTAAATTAACTTAAATATGTTATTACAAACAGTTCATTTTATGTCCGCCATGCCTATCCAGGTGAATATTTAGGTATTTTACTTTATATTCTTATGAAAGGTCTTCATAGTTTCACTATCCAAAAGGGCGGTTTCTTCTTTTTGTGTGCGATGTTATTTAAGATAACTTTAATTATCAATTGTTTCAGTCCTAAATTTTGCTTTTACGCATGTTTTCACTATGGTATCCTCGTTTATAGTAGTAGTAGTAAGTGTAGATGTGTACATTAAATACAGAGTTGGTCCCAAGAGGCTCCCTTGTGGATCACAAGAATTTATCGAATGGGGTTATGTTTGTTACTCCTGATAATAACTAACATATTATTATCAGGAGGAATGAGCATAACATAATCTCAATGTGCAGTGGAAACCAAAATTGATTAGGAATTATCTTGTTCTCACATTGTAATAAATTCTTAATCAATAACTTCTGTACTATGGTAATTATTTGAGCCACCACTGAGAAACTAGGAGTCGGAACTAGGTTCTTTATGACAGAGAGATTATGTAGGGTATGCTAGCTAATTAGCGATATAGCAAATATCACATCACTTTGTGCTTGAAGAGGGCGTGACTTAATGGTAACACTGTTCCAGTCCACGGGCGAGTGACATTGGCTCAACAACAATATTATTAAATAAATCTTTAGGTGGCTGTTTTACCTACAGAGATTCAATAGTGTCGGAATTCGGGAAATTGTGGAAGGAAACACTCGATAGGTGCCGCAGTAAACGAAGGCACAATTGGACAGAAAAGCATAAGAGAGGATTGGAGATTATGCGGGCAGAATAAGATAAAGTGAAAGAGGCTCAGGGATTATATTATATTAAAATGATATTCTCACCAGTAAACAATTTGTTTATTAACAACGGTTTATTTCCGCCTCCTTCTAAAGAAATTCCTAATCCAGCTCCACCGGGAGCATCGGCTTTCTCAAGCTGAACAGATAAAGTAGCAGCAGAACCATTAGTGAGAGCTGAAATGAATGAATTAACAATTGTATATTTAATTTGTTTATAAAAGTCGAACGAACTGATTGAAGTTGAACTTACAAGTAAAGTTATTTTGAACTTCGGCGATAGGATGTTTACCACGTACGACAATGCTAACTTCTGGCTGAGGATCCTAAAGCAAAAGATGGCATATGAAGGTATGATTATGTACAAGCTGACGCTATAATTCGATGAATGTGTTAAATATACATATTTAAACTATAGTCTAATTTGGTTTCTAGATGTCACAATTTTTTTACATGTGTAAATAATAATGTATTTAAAATAAGCTAATACTTTAAAGGAAATGTATGGTTTTATGAGCTTCAGTGGAATTTACAAGGCATTTAAATAAATATATATAGCAATAGATACAATGAAAATAGAATATATACCTTTAAAATGGCAACTGATTCGGCGTGCGTGACACCTCTCATTGATTGTCCGTTAATCGATATCACTTTGTCACCTTTGCAAAGTCTACCATCTCTTTCAGCAGCACTCCCCTGTAGTACTTTGTGAATCTGAAACATAAATAAACAAATGTCATTAGTGCTAATAGGAATAAATTACAAAACAGTATAAAGTAAATATTATAACTTAATGTTAAAACTATGGTTTGGAATATATCGTTTAAATATTTCATGGAACGGATTTAGGTATTCTACCATTAATAACATTACATCTAAATACTTATGAAAAAAAGAGAATAATAGAAGATGCTTCATCAAATAGTCAGTTTACTTAATTGAGATATTACAAAAATGTATTACTAATGATCAACAGATTCGTAGAAGTGAAATTCTTGTTCGCTCAATGAATTTGACAGCTATTGAATTTAAGATATCATCTTTGGTTGTGGTCCCTTATTCATATCAAATGTAGTACGTTAATAAAGAGGAAATTAAATTGCTACTCAAATTCGACCTATAAAAAAAATCGATTCAATATTTAAGGAATATTAAAAACATAAAGAAATTAATTGAAACAAATAAAGGTGATAATATAATTCATACTTTCTTAGTAATCTGGTTTTCTTTATATGCCTATATTCTATTCTAGGAACTTTTTGGTGTCATAACTTCAACTTATCTTGTGTTGACTTATCATAAATGATATATGATTTAAAATACTACTAATAAAAACTAATAATAGAGTGTATCTTATGATAATATTAAATACACGGTTAGATTTGTATGTTTATTTTGAATCATCTCAGAATGTATAGCTTGAAACAAAATGTATTGTTTTGCATGCAATTCTGACGACCAATTACGTCGTCACATTAAATTGACCACTCACGGGTTACGAGTCATTCCGGTGTTATGATAGGCGTTAGCATGTGTGGCTAATAATACATTCTTATTTAGGAGATATGGGTCTCTATTTATAATTATATTAAAAAAATGAATAATGTATTCCTTTGTTCAATAAAATTATATTTATTATGTACATAAATAAATTTAAACTTATGTCTATCTTTGTATCTGCATATATGTTCATTCCCTACACATTCCTACAACCTTTGATTGGTTTTATTTATTTCTTCAATAGTTGATCTTTAGAATCATGCTCAAAGCCATCCCACTCTCTCCCATTGATATAAATTTGAAATATATTGAGTGCCATATGTTACAAATTTGACCATTTTGTATATAATATTGATACCATCCATTTCAACTTTTGCTCAGTTACACTCCAGGATCCATTAGTAAAATATAGTTGTCGACCTTTCCGTTCCATTATCAGCCGTTTTATTCTTTTACTATAGCCAAGTTTTGCATTTATCGATACCCTTCATAAATAACACACAAAAAAACATAGGGAACATATCAGCACGATAGACTAGTGGTATAATCGGTATCTAATACTTGAAAGATCTAAGTTAAAATCCCATATAAATCCTAATGTTTTTCAATATTTATCATGTTTGGATCAAAATTACTGATTATTGAATAATTAAAATTTCAATCGAACATATCAGATTTGGTTTTCCTAGATTTTCATAATTCTATATTGTAATGAATAATTAAAATCAAACCGAAATAAAATAGAAATAATAATTAATTAAATATATTTAAATAACTCAGGACTGGTTTCAGTTTGGTGTCTTACTATTTATTTGTATGTTATTATATTTACCCCTAAAATAAAAAAAAAAACTTTTTTTATTTTATCTATTAAATTTAAGCAAAGCAGTATTATTGTTTTTTTTTTAAAGCAACGAGTAAAATTTTCGCGTACTCTTTCTGAAGAACTGCCTTCTAATTAATGTACATGCATACACATGTATGTCAATTTGAATCACATATTTATGGATATTAAATCTAAATATATAAATATAATGTGTATAATTAGAAATCTTTTTTTATTAATAGATTGATATTCGAGAATATGCTTTTTTAATGCTAGCACTAATCTTTCACTTTAACAAATTAACTTGAACACATAGATACTTTGCTCGATACAGATTAGCACTCAATAAAATTACATTAGAGCTAGCAGCCCATTATTGCCGACACTTGATAGACTTTAGACGCAATTTAGATCGAAAACGGTCGATAATACCGTGACTTATTATTATTTATCGACAATTTTGAGGCGGAAAATGATCGAAAACGCCTCGCAAAAGAGTAAATCACAGGTGGAAGATCTTTTCGTGTCGGAGAAAAAATTGATCTAGATCTAGATCGGTTCCGTGAGATGTTGTTCCTTACACACAAACACACACATACATACATTTTTTTGTTAACTCTTTTACACACAATGTTGTATACGTATGTGTGTACGTTATTGCAACATCATCAAAGTACCCACACACTACGAACGGACCAGTTTGACGGAGACTGCAAAAAAATATCGAATGGGTTAATTGTATGGTTTTGTACATCGGCGAGGTTCGATGAACGCAATAGGAATGCCCAACAGCATCGGAAGAATATAGTGTATGTATACGCAGAAACACTCTGGTTTTAGAAGTATTATTTTATTATTATACAGATGCGATACCGAGCAGAAGAACCAGATCCGTACCCGATCTGGCTCGAGATAAACTCGAGAGATATCGCAGCTTCCTTGACACAACCTCCGACAATGAGCGCGATCTTAAGAGGTTTTCCCATGGTCGGTTAGTTGCTGACCAGTGGCGAATTGGTGACTATTACACTAAAAATAATCAAATATATTCTTAAAAAACAAATAAAAGTCACAAGAAATCAAAAAAAAACAAAACGAAAACATATACTTTGATCTTCTTAATAACTTTTTTTAATAAGATTAAAGTTATAGTGTATGAATGTTGCGGTTTTCTATCTTGGAATCTTTAAGAATATTTATACTTATAGTTTATTTTTATAAGATAGGTACTTAATAATTAAAATCTATTAAATTATTATGTACTAGAAATTATATTTACTGAGTGTATTATGTCTTATTATTAACCACGCACTACTTGACTCCTCCCCTAGCCGCACTGCAGTTCACAAAATTCTAATAGGATATGCTTTTTGGGAAAGTAATAGAGGGTTATTTTAAAATGGCAAATCACTGGATAAAAGAGGAGAAATATAAAACTACTAAACTACTACTATATTAGCATACATATATGATGTAAAAAACAGACAAGTTTTCGATTTGCATTGAGCTCATAATTGTTCACGTTTATACCACTGCCTGTATTACACATGTCAACTGTTAGTCATATTGCATTCGTAGTTTGTATTTGCCAATTAAGTATTGCCAACGTATTTTCTCACGCTCAGCGATTTATGCATTAAATTTGATGTTAATAATTTAATAAATTGCAGTGAAGTGATTCAAATGTTAAAATATGCTTTAAGATAAATTAAGGGTTTATTGATAAGACGGTCTAGCACAACAAGCACCGAGGAAAGCGTTGAGGGATTAAGGGTGCTGTGCTTTTATAATTGCTGAATGACTATTAGAAAGATTGCTTAAGAAGCTGATGCCTCGTAGATTCATGCTAAGTAGTTTCAACTGAAATTTAGGCATAAAACGAGTAGCAATAAAATGTGTTCTAATAATCTTAAATATTTAACAAAAACAGCACCGTAAAAATAATATTGAGCAATTGTTGAATAAAGTCGCTGATGACACAGAATTTCTTCAACGCGTCAGAACAGGTGACAAATCATGAGTGTATGGACTAGGGATTGCAGTAATACCGGAATTTTTAATACCGGTATTGACATTATTATCATTATTTTAATTAATTGACCAAAAAATAGTTCGAGTACCGGTTTTGGTAGTTTTGGAACAATAAATCTAGGACATTGTCTTTGATCGACAGCTTCTGGATGCCTCCAAAATGTTTATACCAGGAGCCAGAGCACCACTCGCTAATTTATTCCAATAAAATATATTACTCATTATTTTTTATCAGTTGCGATTATCCAAAAGAACCTTACGAGAAAGGAGTGCGTAGAAAATTAATAATTTGTTTGAATAAAAATAATTCTTATTATTGAAAAAAAAATCGCGCATTTTTTAAAACACATTTTTTATTTAAATATAATTATTGAGACATATTTATGACTAATATTCAACGACTATTTGGATAAATGTCTGATTGGAGATATAAATGTACAAATAATATCGGTTTTGGTTATATTTCGCCAGCCATCCCTATCATAATAATGTTGCTGAGAATGGGGCCTGGTAAACGCAGAGCATATCGGAAACGGCAGTGATACTAATTATCATTGTTTCTTTACATTCGTATGACTCGTACCGTAATTTTAACTTCTCGCATATGCAGCATAATAATATATATACATACATAAGTTATATTTTGTATACGGTCTGTAAAGACGTAACGGTAAATGAAATGTATACTTTATACGTATTCAAATACGTGAAAATATCCTGTGAACGGGAAGAGATAAATTTAATTATTCTCTCCCAATCGCAACAGGAGTTTTATGCGTCCACTGCACATATAAATAAAATATTAAGCGTCTTCTGTGAATACCGAACGATAAATTTGCTCGGCTCATTCATAAAGCATTTATATCGCATTTTTAATCGGTCGCCTTTTTTACCGCAAGGCCATAAATTTTATTAAAAGCCGCTTTTAATTGTCGCTCTTTGCAAAAATGCAGTCGCGTCTCGCGGAGTTCCATAAATGGCTCAAAAGTGCCCTGGAATTCGACATTGCCCCGTCCTGATTACCCTGGCATGCGGTCTGTACGCGAGAGTGACGATCGAGCAATTTTTCCTGTTTCACTGACCATCACAAGTTGCCTGGAATGCTGCCGAGCGTTAGGTTCGATATAGTTGTAAACGCCGGATCGTCCTTTTTTCCCTCCTGCTTCTCGTCTTCAACATCTGATAAATCACTAAGTAAGAGGTTTTAAATCAATATTTATAAAATATTATTTTTCTCAGTGCAATCTTAGCTTTTTACTGGACACGATCTAATGTTGTTATTTTTTATTATGTATTAATCATAAGCTTGTTTAGATCATTTCCAGAAAATCATTACACCCCATTGCTACCTGTGTGGTTTATTTTGTCATGTATTAGCTATTCTAGATTTATAAATCTACATATATACATTGAGTATACCGAAGCTCACGGGACCGAAGAAAAAAACATATAATTCGTTTTAATATATGCTTGCTCGGGGTGGAGTAGCAACAGCAATACAATTAAATAAATATAATATTACACACCGTATTATATTATGCCTAAAAAACTTGATAATACCAACAACTTTTCATACTGGAAGACTCTAAAAATATTTAACGTAACCACACTAACCCACTAATCTAATGTATCATATACGTTGATTGATTACCCCGTTGTAACGCATTGGGCTCACGCCTGTCATTGTATTTTATTTACAAATCTAACCATCATGACTTGACATGTTTCCTTAATGCATCATGATAGCCTTTAAACAAATCACTTTTATTCGACATTTCACATACATACATATATAATAGAATACATACGTATCCACACACACACTGCTTAATCGATATATTATTAAAGATTCACACAAAATGTTAAATGGTACTAAATAATAAAAAAAAACAATTATGGTGCACAGCTAAAATAGATGAGCACCATCCCACATATTTTTTACAGTTTCCCATAGCTATTTATAGCCGAAAACATCATTGTGTTATACAAGCTCGTTGAGAAGCTGGATGGCCCGTGAAAGAGGAACGTTTCCAAGCACACGTTTTGACCGTGACGGGCAAGAATAAAGAACGCGATTGTCGACACCACCCTTTAGCAACTTTATATTTCATTAAGTAGATGCTACGTCGAAAATGCAATGAATTATATCTTAACGCTCCTAGTAAAAAATCATTACGATACAAATACGAATACGACCCTCTCGTGAAGACTTTTTAAGTTTAAATGAATAACTGGTGATCTGGGCAGACATTTGCAGATGAGTAGCCCTTAGCCCTTTAAGCTCAGAGCTCCTAAGTAACTTTGGACAAATTGTTTGCCTAAAAACGCAATTTATAAATACGATAAAAAAAATTATTTCATGCAAAAATATTTATTGCATATAAAAGGTTAAAACAATAAAAATCAATTTATTGCTACAATTCAATCTCAAAATGGTTTTCAAATCTAAACTCAATTGAAAATGATAATTGGGACACCTAGCATAATTTACACCATTACACTGTTTTCTTGGGTATTGGAAAATCACGTCATTTGGTGAGTCAAAAGTATCCTCCCAGATGTTTCTTTGCAGGCCGGAATACCGGCCTGTAGTATAATGTTGATAGATATTGAAGCCGCTGAACCGGCCGTTCAGGTTTCAGACGAATATGCGTCATTTCTTCAGGCCCTATTCCACCCATCGACCTGCTCGCTTTTTAGAGACAGGAAATTTACAATGTGCGAAGAAAGGAAAAAGCCAGAGCTGACCATGGTCAAGTGGCAAGAAGAAATGTGAATAAGCAGTTTTAGTTTTAGTAAATCCCGCACGATCATCAACCAGCGACGGTTGGTGAAATCTTTTTGAAGAAAAAATCTCTTAAGGACGAACGTAGGCATAGTGCCTGCCACCAGGGCTCTGCCCTTGGCTGGTCGAAGGCCCCACAGAAGACAACAAACAGAAAAGCTGGTACTAGGCTCCATCAGGTAAAAAGCGGGGCTGCGTCATTGACTAGTTAGACCTCCCACATAAGGCCTTTAGCTCCGTAAAAGGGCCCTCACCGGCGCTAGCAGACTGCAAGTTTCTTATAGAGTTTGAGTCCCGGAAAACCGACGCTGTTTGAGCGCCTTTTAGTGACCAATACCAGTTCATAAAAATGTAACGTAAACATAATAAATTTGTTGAATTTCAAGGCTTGAATTGCGTCTCACTCGGCACGCCACACATTAGACTAAAAAAATCACTTCAAGCGAATTTATAGCATATAGTTACGTCTCACACTCAGCCGTAAATAATTTAGAAAAAATAACGAATAAATGAATAATTGCAGTAGATTTTTTACAACACGATTATAAAAACAATTAATTTTATGAAAAATTAGATAAAAACAATGTGACATTGTGAATTTTAGATAAAAACAATATTATAGTACGATTTTTTAAGAAGTTTGACAATGTTCTAAAAAAAAAACTAAAGATAAATCTGATAGATACAAGGTGTAATTTCATACGTATATTTGTGTTCCAATATGTAACTAGTGTTATACAAAAGCGATCAGCGTACGAAAGTAATTAATTAAATTTTGCAGCGGTAAACGTAAATAATGTGACGTGAATCACCATCATCATCAGATGCTAATTTTAGAAGGAAATTTAATGCTTATGTTTACAATACAGCGAATCAAATACCTCATGGATTCGCTAAATCTAGATGAAGACTCGTGTATTAATTAATTAATTCACATTACTTTTAGAACAATTTTAATAACAGAAGAAAAGTCGAAACCACTGTACTGATAACATGAAAACTGAATTCATTGGATAGAATGATTATTCACATCGATAATAAACTCAAGAGGAATTTATCAAGTTAATGGAATCGAACATTACACATATTAAGAAGATGGGTCAATTTTTCTCAGATAATTGGGTCACGGTTTTCGTCGGGCACATTTTCCAAGATAATACCTCGCGCTCGCATCGTCCAGAGTGCGCAATAAACTAATGGAAACGTTTATGGTTGTATCACGGTCGGTTTATTGAACAAGTTGTAATTGCGGAATGCCGACCCACCCCGAGGGGTACGCGTTCGTATGACACGACTGCAATGCAACTTCGCTCTCAAGATGCATTGTGTGATTTATCTGCGGACGCTGAGCTCTCGGCCACGCTCGATCGGACTCCGCAGCTGCGGGAAAAACGAACAATGAACCCTTCGAGAGAATCTTGAGCGAATAAGAAGAAAGAATCATCATCATCATCACAATGATTTTTTGCGTCGATAGGTCGAATTCCGCCGTTTGTTTTATGCGCCGACTACCAGAGACGCAGAGATTTTCCTGCTCTTTGAGATGCACGCCGCTTTGTGTTTGCGAAAGATGATGATATTTTTTGACCACATTTTCCGCAAAACTTCTAGTGCAAATTGTCACAGGTATTTGAAAGCTTCCGGTGTCCATAAAAATCGCTAAATAGTGTGTAAGAAAAATGCAAATGTAAGATATATAAAAAAATAAGCATTTATTATTCGAGACACTAAAGATCAAATTTTGGCACACTGCTGTTTATTCTATTAACGTGACGTTATATGACGTTAACACAGCAATGGTTCACTCAGATATATAAAATAATTAATTATTAAGATTATTTTGATTCATTGTGGAGATGGGCTTCGATAAATGGTTTACCTTGACCATGCTGTAACATTTTTTATAAGGCTGCGAGATTTCCATACGATCTTGGAAGAATAATTCTCTTATTTTGTTTAATGATTACGCATATGAGGCATACAAAAAAACATATTATAAAATAAATATATTAACAAACCGTTATTTAAGTAAATGTTTATGCTAATTTTGATACACTGTCAAAATGTATTTTTAATATTTAATTAATAAAAGGGAATACAAATAATTTCAGCTGAAACACATTTAAACAAGCATAGCTGCGATTATAAACGCTAATAAGAAAACAATAGTTTGGCTAAATTAGCGCAATAGGTGATCAAAGTTATGAACAGTTATAATTTATTCAATATTTATAATAGTTGAAGATTTCTAAGTTAACACATATGCCCAATTTTATTTATAAACTCGAGCAAGTATTTTCAGACCATATTAAGCATCTCTGATTCTAGTGTACAATAAAACCGTAATAGGTATTACAATCCTATGCTCGACGATCATTTATAGTTGAAATAAATTGAAGTATTTATAGTAAATTAATCGCCGTGCAGTTAAACTTTAACGGCTCAATTCAACTATCACTTATTATTTTAAACTATTAAAATCTGTAGTAAACACCTTTTACAATAAAAATATATAGTTTAGAAATATCGTCTTAATATATGACTTCAATTAGGAAATGCATATAATAATCTAAAACCAATAAGCTTTAATATGATGATGGTTATTGATTACAAAAGCAATATATAAAACAATAAATGTATATTTATATGAGCTTGTAAATCACGGAAGTCAATGGCAGAAACGTAAAGTTATATGAATTATTGTATGGTATTGTTTTATGCTTTGTATATAAATGGATTAAAAATATATAACAATGGTAATTCAATACATGCATTATTTATGTATTTTTAACTTATATAAATAAAAATTCTGCAACTGCAAAGATAAATACATATTTTTATATTATTCATTGATGTAAAAATATTAATGAAAACCTAATTTTTATAAAATTTCAAAATAATTTAACATGATAAAAATCTGAGATTTAAATATTTTTACTGCTTTATTCGGTATTTAAAGTTAACAATACAGTAGTTAACTGTACTGTCAATATAAAACTATTGGATGATTGGCAATTTTGCTTCGGTTAACCGGTTAATGAGTTAATCAAAAAATTGAACATTACAGTATAAAGGTATATAACAATAAACGTTACTTGACTTCTTTATCTATGTTCATAGTATATATCGCTATAATCAAACTGTGCAATAATCTTTTTGCCACAAATATGAGATAAATTGAATTACGTGTGTTTTAGCTGTATCTTTATAGTTTGTTTTTTTTTTGTATTGCAGTACGAAAGATATTAAAAATATTTTATATTATATAAGTATTTTTCTTAATTCATAATTATAATCTTAAACATAAAAATCAGATCTAAATTGATCAAATATATAATATATAAGTATTTATTACTATAAGTAATCAGTCAATGAATATAAAAAATAAAAATGACTATATTTTTTAAAGAAAAAGTGTCGCAAGACAATTGTGCACAATAATTTATTAATTAGGTTAGGTTAAGTAAGTAAAAGCATGCATAAAAATAGATATGAAAACTTTTAGTATAATAAAAAAATATTATTTTTGAAAATGTAATAACTTTTTTTTTTGTAGCGGGTTAAATACTAAAACTTTTTTATAACTATTTTAAAAATACAGTCAACCCCGAGATTTGGACTTCGTTATAGAAATACTACGTTATAGGGGGGACTACCATATAAAATTTGAGGTTAGATTAGCGTATTTTTATAAATAAAAATTTGAATCTGTTGCCGTGGCTCGAACCCGCGACTTCTGGATTACCAGTTCTTACAGATTAGGCCATTTCAACTTTAAATTACTGTCCTAATAAATATAAGCTTTTAATTATTTATATGTTTATTACATTATAAATAAATCACATGCATTATTAAAATACATATTGGCAATAAAATAATTCACATGACAATGTGTCATGTGAATTATTTTTATTAAATGAACCCAAAAATTTTTTTTTGATTTTTTTAAATTATTTTAAGGACAGCAACATTTTAATGGTATTTTTAAATTGCAACCATGACATTTGCTATGAATGCAATTCATATAAAAAGGTTTTAATGATCTCATTAAAATAATTCATTTCACTTTTCCGAGAAGATACGAGTTAAAGCTTTCAGAATTTTTGAAAAAAAGTAACAGAATAAAAATCTGCCACCGTAAATTTTTATAATTTAATGGACAATAAACATATAAAAGCACTTCTGGTTTAACTTTCGAACGCAACCCTCGCCGCCAACGTACGAGAAGACCCGTTCGTTCTTCTTGCGTTTTTTACAACTCTGCCAGATACCTTAAAAATTAAGACCATTTTCACGGTACATAAACCTCAAACACGCGTGCGTATTGACCGTAAAGCGCAAAAAGCGGATTATTCAAGCCGGGGTAGTGCAAAAATTTTACAGTTGAGCCATCTTCAGCTGCCACCGTGGAATTCTTGTGCACTTCTCGCCCACCTGTTCTCTCTCTCTCTCCCTCTATAAAATATATCTAAAACGCTCTAGAATTTCGTGACTCGTTTCTCTGCCGGCCATCTGCTCTGATTATGGTCAATTTTCTACTTCTTCTGCTAATATAATTCGGCACCGCGCAAAAACCAAACCGAGAGAGCTACGATTTCCCACACGAGCGGGCGCACAAACACACAACGTTTTCCATTATGTGAAAACCGAACGAGATTAATCGAATCCGGAGCGGTCATAAACGAGAGCGGTCTTATATTGTATATTTATTATATACGTATAGTTATAGTGCAGCTCGTGTGAGAAACGAAGGTAAATTCTTGGACGGTGAAGTCATCTCCGCGTATGGCACGATAATACCGCTTGCTGAATAAAAGCACATTTTATTACGTATGGCGAGATTTCTCGAGCGATTGTTGTGTATAAACGTAGGCCAATGCACTATAAAGTGGATAAATATAAACAATAATAAATATATAGAGCAAGAACTCGAGGGTAATCATATACAATAGAAACAAAAATTAAAATATACGATAATACAACGCTATTATAGAATTTAAGATTAACGCATTATCTACAATAAAATATTGATACAGTTAATCGATAATGTTTTACAAATTTTATTTTACTAGTATGTTGAAAAATTAATATAAAGTACATTAAAGTAGTATAAATTAACCAATGTTTCATAAAAAAGAATAACTAATCTTATCCTAAATATAATATATTATATTATTGTTTGCAAAATTGTTGTATTTAATTAAAATGCGTGAGAATCATACTGTGGTGTGGTGATCATCGACCAGGCATTAAAATACGCGTTAAAAGAGCAATAAACAAAATGCCATTAGTCTTTACGACCCGCCGACAAGTGAGGGCATCCCAAACGGACGTTCAGGGCCTTTAAAAATACAAATTCTATTGTATTAAATTGACAAGCGCAAGAATACAAATACAAAATGCCTAATCTTTATTTGTTTTAACTCTTATGGTTAAGCAAATATTTTAATCAAAAAAACGAGGAAAATAAACAAATACAATTCAATCTTTAAATCTTAATAATTGTCCGACGCGTCTAAAGAGGGCGATAAAGAAAACCTCTTTTAGTTAGATCTAGCGTATATAAGCGCATATCATTCACTTGCATTTAAAATCTGATATCTTTGATAGCTATGCCGACTATCGACAGAGAGTACATCGAAGAAGAACTTTACAAATGCACTAGAAGTGTTAGAAACAAGCTGAGAGGTTCATATGGGCACTTTGTAGTTTGCTATACAAACGTCCCAAAAAAAAGAGAGACTAAGAAGATTGAGAAAGTAGCCGCTTCTCTCTTCACGTCAACCCTGGTCCAGCTATGACATCCAAAATCCCGATTTTTGAAGACGAATGGATTCTTCAAACGCAGAACAAGAAAATATACACCATAACACATATTTGTATAGATTTTTTTAATTTTTAAGTATATATTTTTTGTACGTAGAATAAACATAAAAAAATACATAGCGCCGGTAATTTTGAACTTTGAACTCCTTACGCATATATTATCGCGTTTCGCACTCAAAATTTTTTTTAACTTTCAGTTAACCCTTTCAGCGCGAAACCCACCATATAATGAGCTCGTCATATCGCATGCTCTTTAACAAAACCAGAAAAATATAATTATCGATATAAGCTTTAAAAATAAATTCGTATTAATTAATACTAATATTGGGGCAAAATAATAAAATAAGCCCAATTTTTTTTTTCACTATTTTTAAATAGCATGGCCCAAAAAACAGACTTAATATTTTTTTACACTGTTTTTTACATAAAAAAAAATAACGCCACATTGCTTTTTCCATTCTAATACATACGCTAAGAAAATCTTTAAATATTTAGTCCTGCAAGTCTATTTCAAAAATAAAATTTGACACCTCTTCTGAAAGCAACGCTGAAAAATGTGTACGTTCAGAACCGAAAATAACAGAAAAGAATATATATGTATTATATGTATATACTGATTAAAATTTTGTCCGTAAAAAGAATAAGATTTAAAAGAACCAGACAAATCTAGAAGTTACCAAACTTTTTTATCCTTTATCTAATTAAATAGCATAAGTTTTAAAAACGTAATTAACAATTGTGTTTCAAAGTGAATTTGAAGTATTAAGGTTTATATTTGATAAAGTATTTATTATACAACTTCGCCTATTGTGAGTCTTCAAAAGATCCCAAAGTAACCTCAAATTTTTATAAGATTTTAATATATAATTGCTATATATCTTCTTATATATGATACATACATATGTATTGCAAAAAACCCTTTTAAACTTAAGTCTTACGTAAAGAATGACATTCAAATGCCATAAGATAATTTACAATCTATATACATATTTCGCAAGTATGACACATTATGACTAATTGCTTATTACACTTTTCCTTAACACGTAACATTTTTAAATCGTCGTTAACCATCAAAGCATCAATAATAATAATTGCTCGATTGAAAGTTCCTTTTAGTCATCTCCAAACGAGACATGTGACTTTCGTTTTCGTCTCAAGTTAAGATCCTGAAAGAAAGCGTTGCAAGACGTTAATTATTCCGTCAGTAATAATCGTACTGTTAATTAGTCGTTTTCGACAGTCGCATTGCTAAAAAACCGGTTGCTATTAAATCCGTCTTCTTGTCTCAAAGGTCTTCGGAATAATTTTTTCAGTATAAATTTATAAATAATATTATGTTTCAAATAAGTTATATTCAAACGTATAAGGTTTTTAAGACGTCGCGTATATTTTAAACAGCCTTCGATCCATATTATAAGCGTTTGACATATTTATTTGGCTGATGTCTAAATAAGCGACAGTGTAAGATGTCCATAAATTCCAATTTGTGGGCACCGTGCAAAATTTTATATTTATGTCCCACGTTCCGAACGTCAAAAGCTCAATATTTATAATTTTTATGGCAAACATAACCGTTCAAATGTAATGAATGTAAATTTTGGAAAATTATTTATGCGACATTCACTCTATTTTATATACTGTGCGTTGACATAAAGAATGAAATTCGATTATAAGCAAGTTAAATTTAAAACTAATATTAAAATAAAAAAATATCACTACATTCCTAGATTAATTTTAAGATAAATTTCTTAATCAAATGATTTTTATCTAAATCTTAAATATGACACATGACATTCGATAAAGTTAATAATTCAGATTGACTTATTTTATAGACGAGAAAATTATAAGGTTAAATAAAATGTTTACTTTTATGATGGGATAATTTATTTTGTTGAGAGAAGTTTTTTTGTATTTTATTTCTATTTATAAATTGACTGTTATTTAAAAAAACTCCAGAAACTCGATACTTTTTTTTTATGAATTGCCATTTAAGTTGTATTTTGTGGCGCAAAAAGTTCCAATATGTTATTTTATTTAACCCTTTGGATGCTACATTATTTAAAAAAAAATCCACAAATTCATTGGTTCTTCATATACATTATTTTAATTAAATTAATTTAAAGCTTTATAAAACTCATGCCATTGTCATATTAACTGGGTAAGAAGTGCTTCATGACTTCAACAGCAATCTTTGTTAACATTTATTTTACATAATGACGAACAACGATATATCGTTGTTTAGCATTCAAAGAGTTAAATGTTTAATTTAGGATTACGCAGCACAAATATTTTTTCTGAAATTTAACTTATATGTGTACATGGTTTATGCAAACAATATAAATAATATATCTGTTTCATGAGTTCATAAAATTAAGGTAAAAAAAACACTTATTGAAAAGTTTGATTTAAGCGCAAAAAAATTCATCATCGTTTGAATTGTGACGAAGTCTTAAGCTTTTCAGGGGCCGCTTGAATAGGGTTATTATCTTATTATGTTATAGTTGATAGGCTACAGAAATCACTTGGTGGACCACCTATGGCTGCTTTAAGAGTTTTTTTACACAATTGCAATAATATATAGAGCATTGTAGTTTTCCTTGAATTTCTTAAATAGGTATATGAAATAAACAAGTTATACGATACATCGATAAAAAAAACTAATGCTGGCAATGACGCATTGTTTTTTGTTAAAATACATGTTTGTTTTATCTCTGATTAGGAAGCTCAAGAAGATTTAAAGTTAATTTAATAAAAAACGGTCGCTAGTGCTACTTTAATTTATAAATGTATAATCTAGATCAATTTTTTAATAAAGTATTTTAGTTTTTAGGCATTTGCACGCTGAATTTTTGAAATAACTGGTCAAAATATATAATGGCTAAGTGGGTTATGAATCGCATATCATTACAATCAGATATGAAAGAATGCTCTCATGTCCCATGTTGGCGCAAAAGAAAAATGGTCACCATTAACCATAAGCAATATCGGCAATGTTTGGTTCGCGGTGGACCGTTACGCGCCGAACCAGACGCAATCTACATACATACATACATACATCGACAATTGCAGAGCTTTCAGATGGAATAACGATGCTGAGTAAAAAAAATCAAACGCGGATCTATCCCGCGCCACGCTCGCTCTGAATTCAAATCGTATTCAAATGGCGTAGACAACGCCATCCTCCGCAAGATTTGTCTAGGTCAGGGGTAGAGAGCCTTTTTGACAGCCAAGGCGTAAAGGAGTGCTACTAAAAGACTTTATAAGATATTGGAGAGTTACACTAATCACACAACTTTAAGAATTCAATCCTACGCATTATTTTTTTGAGGTTATAAGAACTGTCATTGGGGTTTCTATAAGTAAATTCGATTTAATACTGTCGAACCTAAGGTATACAATTCCAGGATCATAGACGATTTACGATAGTTATGAATCCCGTGATAAGTAAACTATACATAATCTAATAAAATTATATGCAACGATTTTTATTTGTCAATAAAAAGTTCGATATTTATATAAAATAATTGAAGCAACGCTTAAAAAAAGTACCGTATTTCATTTTATATTATAACAGACAGTGCAACTGTCATGGTAGGCGATGAAAAACTTTTCACGCCAGAACACCATTTATGAATCGGTCAGAAATTTTCTGAAGTGCTTCACAAAAAGTTTCCAACTCTAATTTTAAAATCATGTTCTGAAAAAAAAAGCTCAAAAGAAGTATACTTAGGGCATCCAAATACCCGGCCAAAAGCATTAACCGGTCCTCGTATATTTTTCCTTAAATTAACCGGGTAACCGATTCGGTTCCGGTTAATTTTTGTCAACTATTATACACCGTAATAATTTAAATTATAAACTAAAATATTCGATTTTCGTGTTTTGCTCAAACAGTATTTAAAAATGTTTGAATAGAAAATTATAATATAACAAATGAATAATTGTTATTATTTTATTTATATATATTCATGCACACACACAGGGACGACATTCCAGTTTTTCAGGGGGGGGGGGAAGTAGGCCAGTCGGTCAGTATGTGTTTTTTAATATTTCTATTTTCTTAAGATTCATAGTATTTCATTAAATAACATGTATTTTTTTGGCCAAATTCGAGGGGGGGTGGGTGAAAACGCATGTTTGTCTAGCGAATCGATTGAAGCATATCTAAACGAAATTTTGATCAACAGGAGAGCGCAATAAACAATTATCCCTTCTCAGAAGTCAAAAATCCATGTCAAAAGCAATAAAATCATGTCAGCGCCGTCGCAGTGGGAACGCTTGTTACGAGCGTTCACACGATTTTATTGCTTTTGACGTGGATTTTTGACTTCTGAGAAATGATAATTGTTTTTGCGCTCTCCTATTGACCAAAATTCGATTTGAATATACTTTGACCAATATTCTCATATCAGAAGTTAGTAGTAATATCAATAAAAAAATTTATTGCAGTATTAAAAAAAACTGTTTTATTAAAAAAAAAAAAATTGGTTGATGTTTACATCTCTTGCCAGAGAGCTAAACATCAACGAATGAATAACGAACGATCGAGACTCTTAATGAACATAAATCACTAACAGTAAATAATAACAATATACTTGAATGTCGTTTTTTTGTGTACGACCGTCCCCCGAGTATGCCGTGTGTACTTTGAGCAAATACTACTGAAATGTGTCATAAAACTTACATTATGAAACAACACTTTCGGACTGTTAAAGAGATATTTGCTGTCCCTTCTATACACGGCTCTCACTACCCATCTCTAAATGGGTTTGGTGAAATAGAAGAATAGGCGGAGAATTTTGAACCTTCAAATCATATGGAGAAACAGAAAAGATGAAAATTATCAATAATTCAGTGTAACTAAAGATATTTTTTTATCTAAAATTTGTGACAATATTTAAAAGATTACCAACTAAAAACGATGCGCATCTACAAATTTTTTTTTTATTATTTTAGACATTGAAACTATATGGAATAATCTTTATAGTATGCTGGATCAATTTATATTCTTAAAATATAGTGTATAAAAATGCAGTAGTTTAATAAAAATAATTGGGTGACAATATCAGAAATCATAAATGTTTTGAACCACTAAAAATTAGCTGTCAAAACATTTTGTCAGTGTGCTCAGCCGATGTTTTTTTAGAAATACGCATTGCAGAAATGCGTTGAGCTTAAATCTGCATTAAGCAAAAACAAGCTAACTGCTCCTAAACATACACATTGAAAATCGAAAGGGCAGAGGTTAAACTAATGAATTAAAATATGTATTAACTTCTAAGTATGATCATATCGCGTTTCTAGTAATTACTCGTAAAATTATCAGGAAAATAATGTTTAAGAACATGATCAAAATACGCTAAAATTTTTAGTTGGATTATCTTCAGTCTTTATATGAAAAACCTTTGAGAACCTAATGCGAACACAATTCGGTCCTGGGTTAGACAGTTGGAGAAAACTGGTAGCACACTAAGAAAAGATACACATGGCCGACGCAGATTCATCAGAACATCAGAGAATGTGAAGCTGGTGAGAGCAGCTATCGAGCGATCGCCAAGACGTTCTGCTCGATCATTATGTAACCTTGGATATGTCAGACCGCAGTTAAAGGAGGATTCTGCATTTCGATTTGAACTTTCCCTTTAAAATAATGATGTCTCAAGAATTGAGCCGAGCAGACTACGCCAACCGCCAAAATCTTATTTCACCTTAATGGGGCTGTGAATAAGCAAAACTTTCGCTACTGGGCTGAAAATAACTCCTGAATTATTCACGAAAGACCGCTACATTCCCTTAAGCTAACAATGTGGTGTGCTGTATCACAATTTGACGTGATACTTATTTGAGTAATGCGTGACTGTGACGGTAAATTTAATGTTGGAAAATTGTCTGCAGCCCGGAACGAAAGATTGTTTAAGAAGAGGAATTTAGAGACTTGTCGTTCCACCAGGATGGGGCTACATCTCACACAACCCAGAAATTCACTCAATGTTTTGAAAGAAATTTTTCCGTACGTCAGGTATTTCTGAGGGGTGATGTGGGGTGGCACGCGCGGTCGCCAGAAAATATGTCGCCCTCACACCTTATCAGAGTAAACATCGCCATCACATTTTGAATTATACTTTCATTCGGATTCTTTATTCGAACATTCATAAGTCAAAACTTGACTTTTCAATTACTTTGCTTCCTACTTGGGATACACGAGAGTTCATCAGAACTTGCACCTAGCGCAACTATGTCGAGTACTGAACAAAGCTACTCTAAGAAGTCCAAGGAAGCAGCCGCTTTCCATTTCGCGTCAAACCTATTCTAGTTATGAAGTCTGAAATTCAAGACTTAAGCCCGATCTTTAAATAAGACAATTGGATACAATGCGATACAGATTAGACACGATTTTAAAACTGAAGGAAAAGCATTGAGAAGTGCCTAGTAAGCACCCACAAAACTTTGTATATAAAAGCAAAAAGTCGAACTTACAGTAATCGCCTGCAAAATGAAGTATTTGCTAAGAGCAAGATCCGGCTTCTGAGCCAATTATATCAAAAACAAATAGAAGATTATTTTTAGTTCTGTACCTCTGCTCCACATCGACACATATACTACGTGCACATACTCAAATGGATACTATGTTGTACGAGGTGCATGCGCCGGCCTTTTCGCGGAATATAAATGCGGTTATGGTAATACCGATTAGACCCGGCGGTATGCAAACCGCGGCTCTAGTTTACGCGGATTCGAACCCGATTAATAGCCCGGCCGGTTTCCATAAATTCGACTCCTGCCGGTGGTCTCTCTGTCGTATAAGACACATGCCATTCTCTGTGCCAGGTGGTCCGTGGTACACCAAGGGACACTAGACTTGTACGCAGCCTCACTTACAACATTGTTACTTCTCGACTTCTCTGCGGGAAATTGTTTATGTCGAACATTTGGAGCGGCGCGGGCGTGCTCTTATGTGACTCTAAAACAGGAATATGACTCGGTATACGGTGCTAATCTACTATATGCGGATTCCATTTGTGCACTGGTATCATCCCAGTTCTGCAACAACGGCTTTACAACAAAATATTTTTCTTAACTAAGAGCGGACGATCCTTTAAAAGCTTGTTAATAATATAATCTACAGGAACATATCATACATAGATTTTTCTTTGAGCATTTCAAGACTGTTAGTACTGTATTATTGATACCATACGAACCATATAATGAAATTACACTTAACAAGTGTTTTTGCATCCGTTTCGATCAAGAAAAACAAATATGTACGTCAATGTAAGTTAAACGTAACAGTGGAAATTTGATTACATTCTTAGGAAAGTAATAAAAAATCAACTGCATTCCACTAAAAGAATAATAATAAAATGAAATCGAGTTTTATTGACATTTTCTTACTCCGTTATATAAATTCTTAAGGACCAGTCAGATTATCAAATTTCGATTGATATGGTAATTTATGATGATTACAAATTGCTAACATGGGAAAAAGACTTAGCATAATTTGATATAATTTGTTTGTTTTTATCTAACACCGTAAATTTATTTTTATCTTCTAACACTTTAATAAAAATAAAACTGGTTAGTACAATATTATTTAAATCAACGTTCAACACATTAGCTATTGCTGTTATTTTCCTGATTTTAGAAATAAATTAATTTATAATCAAGTATATTAACCGTAAGAAAATAAAAAAAATTCATGTAAATGTAAAGGGAGATTCCATAATTTTATGACCTTCATAAAAGTAAAAATACAAAAAAAAAATTTTTCGTTTTTTTGTTATTAATAATATACAGTGGTACCTCGGTTTTCGTTGACTTAGGTTATCGTCGATTTTTTCCGCGAAAAAATCGACACGCTGTTCAATTAATGTGGTTCTTACAAATCAAAACCAAGAACTGGAAGAAAACGAAAGACAACTGCTCAGAAAGATTAGATTTTGGTCTGCGAGTCCTTTTTTCTAAGTTTCTGTAAGCAGAGGTCCATCCATTTTATCGCGTACGGTGAGAAGAATGTCAACGATGTGAGACTCAGAGGTTGTAAGCCGGGCCTCTCAACAAACCGTGGCAGCAGAAATAAATAAGACTCGTAGGTTAGAGTGGGCTCGAAAACGCAAAGATTAGGCGAAAGTCATTTGGTCCGATGAATTTAACTTTGAGGTAATTTTAAACTAAAATTGTTTAATTTAAAAAATATTTATTCCAAATTTTTTTTTTAAATAATCATACTTTTTACCATTTTTTTTTAAGTTTTAAGACCCTGGTGTAGTACACGTGCGTCGAAGAGTCGGAAAACAATATTTAGCTGATTACGTAGTACCTAAAGTCAAATATTGTGGCGGAAGCGTCTGGGGTTGCATGACAGCACCAGATGTAGGAAACCATTTACATTTTAATGTTGGAATCCACTTTAATGGATTCCTACTGGAAAATATTTTTTAACCCAGATCACACTACCATCTGATTCCAGCAAGAAAATGCTCCGTGCCATATTTCGCTAAAATACAGAGGTTAGTTTTCGTCAAAGGGACGCTTTTAGAATGGCCTAAAGTCACCAGACCTAAGCTCTATAGAGAATTTATGGGAAAAATTAAAAGGATAAGTTGCCCAACACATATCCAAAATTGAGCTGCGAGAAAATATGCAAATGCAATAAAAAAAAATTGTCTCCGTCCACTGCAAGTCATTAATTACCAATATGCCAAAAAGGGTTGCAGCTGTAATTACAGCTAAGGGTGAGCCTACATAAGCTTAAAATTTCACGATTTTTTTAAGTTGTAACCCATTTATTGGGGAACCCCATTATTTTGCCAAGCCTGTATGCACTACTGTAAAATCAGTAACACTTGTTCGATCGCAGAGAAATATTATTCCTAACGTGATAATATATGTATTGGATTCTGAAGCAACTGAGAGAAGTGATATAAATAAAAAAATGCAGATTCGTGGAAAATTTGAAATGCTTTGAAAATGTCGTTCGGGAAAACTTATTGGAGTGGTTTGATCGCGATTCAAATAAGTGCTTGAATAATGAAAATATTGTTTATATTGTCACTCAAACAAAAAAGGATAGGAGTGATAATGAGAATACAAGTAAAGAAGATACTATCAATTATATTAGTCACAAGATGGCACTTACTTTTGTTAAAACTTTACGACATAAAATATCTTGAAAAATAATCGCACTGATATTTTAAAATTATTGAGATTCTCAAAAGCAAACTAAAATCACAGATTTTCCAAGTAAATAAATAAATTTATAATCTGTATTGTAAATACATATACATATTTTAAAATAAAAAAAGTTCGGAATATCCATGTTTTTTTTTAATAATCTGTGCCTTTCCTCCTAAGCTTTAACGCGGATTTTTAAGAGCAATCTGTGTGTATATAACCTAATATGACGCATTGGTAAACCTATAAAATAGTAATGCTTTAAATAAATTAGAAATACTTCTAAACCAAAAACACAATCTGAAGTCTATATCCAATATATCAAATTATAATATATGATAAATCATATAATAAAATAATGGTGTAAGATCAATTAACATGCTACAAAAATATTATATAGATTTGAGATCATGGCTATTATATCGATTATTTTAAATTACGTGTAAAATAAAAAAGTGGTATAAATTAAAGCTAATAACATATTGATGTCTAAAGAATACAACGAAACTGTAAAACCCGATGTCAAATCATTACGCGGATATGTTTTTGTATCAAAAAGCTTGAGAACGAATCTACAAGTATGCCATCTACAATTAGCGAAATTCGCGACCCCGTCAAGCGTGCTTTAATAAGCCCGACTTAAAGCACCGCCCAGATTTCGCCGCGGGTATTCAGCGCAAAAACGAAAGGACTCACGGTGACTTCCTTGGCCTCGCAGTCGACTCCGCCCGCCAGGATGACGCCCACGCTGCCTCCGCCGCCTCTAGATAAGCGCACCTCGAACCTCTCAAAGTCCTCCTCTTCGCTCGATTCGCATTCCTTTCTCGTGTCCACCTTGCCCTGAACGGCCTCTACCTCTTTCGCGTCCCTTGACACTCCGTTAGCCACGGGTCTCCTAGGCTCAAACTCATCCACCGTGACTACCTCTTCATGACCCTCACTTTCAGAACAAGCACTATCCGAGCAACGCTCGTCTTCCACCAGCGTGGCATAAGCCACCTTCAACACCGAATCGGCAGCCAGAGAAGACGGTCTTGACGTCACTGTATTATACCTCACTATCTCCGATTTAGCAACAACTTTTCTCTCACACTCATCATCAGCACTATCAACATCCGAAAATTTACGCTCGATCAGCGGCGAACCAAATTTATTATCCTTACCGCTCCTGCACTTGGCGGACGCCAATATATTCTTCCTATTGATTGCCTCGATACTTCTAGGCTTTAACACTCGATGACTATCGGTATTCGAGCTACCGGCCGAGCTACAACTAGCTTGAGATCCAGAAGTCAACGTTGAACTATTCGAAGAACCAGAAGCGCTCGTATCGGACGACAGAGATCTACACACATCTGCTTTCATATAACCATTTTCGAATCTACTCTTCGGCGTAGATCTGCTAGAACAATCCGATTCAGAATTATCTACTGCGTTTAAGGACGGCGTTGGAGATGATACAGTAGATAAGTAAGAAGATTGAGTGGAACTCAAAGCAGAATCGTTATCACTATCAGCAGCGTCTGAAAAAGCCTTCATCATTTTGATGTTAGCGCTGTCGACACTATCTAAAGAGAACGCGTCTCTGCGTTTAATTTCAGACGAAGGAGAGAATCTTGAACTCCTGAAATCCATCGGTAGAGTGCTAACCTTTTTGGTGGCATCCACTCTATCGTAAATTCGTTTTGTATCGATGCTGATTCTTGGCGGTTTTGAAGGAGCTGGTGTTTTGGTTATTGTTTTATCGACGCCGTTTGTTACTTTAGGTCCGTAGACTTGTAGAGGCTTGCGTTTGAAGGCTGGTGAGTATTTCGGAACGTTGCTGGAATAGGGTTGCGTGTCCCACATTGGCGTCATAGCAATCGTTTGTTTTTTGGACGAGAATCTATCCGTGTGGTTCGCCTTATCGATTATTGGATTAGCGTCAAACTTTTTCAGTGAATCTTTGCTTTTAATCTCTGGAAGGTTGGATATATGATGTTGGAGACACGGTGAATCGGGAATGACTAAGCATCTTAGTTTCGTCATAGATTTGCGCCGCTGCTCGATGAGCCAGTCGATCGTAGATCTATGCGAATCACCTTTGCTCTTATCGCTCCTTATCTCGAAAGGCGTGATTTTCACGTCCTTTGCTCTGTCAACTTCCGATGCGTTTCTGCTATCGTAGCTAATGTTTGCGTAAGGTAAAGCCGTGACTGTTTCGCTAGGCGTATCGCGACTTTTGATCGACGAGCCGTTGACGTTCCAGTCTTGATTAGATTTTGTCACCTTTGATTTGCTAATCGTCTTACTGGCGTCTAGTAAGCTCTCGTAAGATTTAGATAGAGAATCGGCGTATAGGCCCGAATAGCGATTCTGTGGCGGTCTAGTGTCGAGCGGTTTGGTCGGCAGAGAGGATTTCCTCTCGGGTACTTTTTCAGGTGTTTTGTTAGAAGAGAACATAGCGATCTTGTCTTTGACGCTGCCTTCACTCTTCGCGTCCTTTCCTCTGCCGCCATATTTGGTCGAAATTGTGTTGCTTTTGAACGTGGGTGGGTCGTATGAGATTGAGCGCTGAATGGGTTCAGCGAAAGCGGCTTCTTTGATGTAATTGTTCGGTTTTTGCTTCATGAAAGTATCTTGCATCGGTGGTATTTTCGTGGGAGCGATGTTGGTAAATATCGGAGCCGACTCTTGATGGGTCATCGGATTTTCTCGGCCATCTGGAGGCGAACGAGCGCCTCTAGTAACGACGCCGCACTCCTCAGGTTCTGCAAATAATACAAAAATACAATAAGAAAATTGTTTAAATAAAACATTAAAAACTGTATTTAATTGACATATTTCTAATTATAGAAAAAAAAATATTTGACAGTAAATATTAAGACATCCAACGTAAATATATATTTTATCAGTACTATTTTCGTTAGATAAACATATAAAAACAATTGTCAAAACTTAAATAGTATCATAGATTATTATCATCAAATCACATTTTTTAAATTTTTGCCTCAAATAAATTGACCGATACTACTATGTTTTTACTGACAAACAAAATAACACTATATAACCAGTCATCTCATCTCACTACATTAAAAAAAAATCATCTGGAAAAGACGGCAAGAATTAGTTAGATTTTTGTATATAAAAGTTTTTTATAAGAAAAAAAAATCTATAAATGTGTTATTATATATGATATATATAAGTATATCGAACGTATATCCGTATTGTGTACTTTAAAGCTAATAGTAGGGCCATAAATCCAAACTTGCTATCTCATTCTAAATTATGACTAATGATGAAATGGATAGCTCTCGTACTGACTATGTTAACGCAAATAGAGTATAGAAGAATTTCGAAGAAAATAATAATGAATCCCTTAATATAAGATATTGGTATTAGAAGATGTTTTTGAACTTTCTTTATCATATAATATTCAGTTGTATTAATTTATAATCATGCAAAAGATGAGCCATCAAATATATCGCATTAAGATGATTATAAAAAGTACACAATGCTCTCAAACTTCTTAATTAACGAAAATAGCTGAAAACTAACCCTGTCATTGTGGAAGCATAATTGTTTATGTCCTAATAAAATATTTTATTTTATTAGAAAAAAAAAACACCTAAATGTATGAAGAAGCACGTTACTACATACTTAAAAGTTGTGTTTTTGACTTTACTTGATATTTTAAAATTTGACTGTTTAAAATAAAATTTGGTATAGTTACACTTTAGGACCCTGCTTAATACATAGGTACTTAGACACCCTCTTTTGATGTAAATCTCATTTGATCCAAAGAAAAATCAAAAATCGTATCATTTCTTGAAATCATAAGGATTTTCTAATACATATGAGTAATCCTTGGTTGGATTTCTCGGAACTGTTTTTAAGTGCCTACCTAGCTAAATTACCGTTAGATTTCGTAAAGAAAACATTTCTTATATATTCATAAATAGATATTATTATGTATTAGTCAATCAGTTCAGTCCTTAAAAAATCGAAATAGGTGCAATAAATCGGGTTAAGAGTAAAAATATCTACCCTTGGTGAAGATCAATTGATACTACGAATTTATTTACGTGATATTCATGCATTAGCAAAACATTTGATAAAAATATAAATATGGACTACCCTTAGTCATATGACTTTCAAAGTTACAATGCATCAAATGGGACAATCAACACAAAAGCTGTTTTTGATTGAGAAACAGTGGCACTTCTTATGAATAAAATTAATTTATACGGATCAGATGGGTTGCACTACATTCATCGTCAAAGTGGCAAAAGATTTTTTATATTTATTTGTTCATCATTGTTGCAATGCAGTGACGCGTTATATTTTTGTATATGCTTTCTATATGATCTTTTTGATTATGTTTGTATGCAAATAATAACATGAATGGCTTTTTTGATTAATAACTGAACTATGATTAATTTTATTTTTAGGCAAAATTTGGTACGGACTGATTAGTTATTAAAACAGATTACGATTTAAATGAATATATTTATGTTTTGATAAAAGATGACATTTTTTTCATGCTACCAAAACTCGTAAACCGTGAAGTTTTGTTATCGCGCGAAAATGCGTGAACGGACCGTGATGTGTTATTAATATTAGTAGACTTATTCAATTAAAAAATACCATTATTTATATATTGAAATTTTTCGTTGAATAAAAACCATGCTATTGAACTATCAAATATTCATCGATTTGATTTAAAGAAGTAATTAAAGATATATACAACGCTAGTGGTACATATACTCACACACAGTGTGAATCATTTTTTTTTTATCAATTAACAACCGACAATGCACAGCCGGAGCGAATCAATTAAGCAAAAACGAGAACAATCTATTTGCGTACGTCAATTTCTGCTTCGTCACATCAACCGAATTACATACAATTCCAGCGAAATCAATTTTCACTTCTGCGCAAGAAGTGGACCATCGGAGAGACATGAACGCGCGGTCACCCCAACAACAGACGGATGCATTTTTCGCACAATCGTAGCACCGCGGGAGAAGAGAGATGCACGCGACCTCGTGTGACATCACAAATATGCAACCCTCAAACCGGATTCATTGCGGTTCATGGACCGAATGAATCCTTTTTTTTATTTATATTTTTTTTTCCATGTAAAGTTAAGCACCGATAGCGGTATTTGCGTGCGCTTCGTCATTTTTGCGTAACACCTTCGATGATGACACGCTTGGGAATCCAGCGATAATGCGATAAATAAATAGATCAATAAAAAGTGATTCAACTTCTTTAGAAGTATGAAAATGTGCACAAACGAAGAATTGTTGTTGCGGGCGTCGATATATCCAGGGACTGCCGGGTACTGGAGGAAAACTGGTTTCATTATGTTAAAAATAGAACCGAGACCGCGGCGGCTGAATTCGTAATATATAATGGATGGTTTCAACGATTTAACTGTATTATTATTATTATTATGCTTTTTTATTGTTTATTTATATAAGCGATTTTTTTTGTAGAAATTTACATATAAAACGCGATTCGGCGACAAATATGCAAGAAGGAGAGATAAGAGCGAATGAAAGACGCCGGCCGGTTTTGTTCGCATTTACGTTTATTATACATCCTGATTGTGGCTTATAAATTATTATAGGCATTTATGGGGTTTTGCATATTTTTATAATAAAGGCCCACGTGCTATAAAATCTCGAAAAATTTGGAAATAAAATGCAAAAGTAAAAAAAAGCAAATCTTATAATAATACAACACAAGAAACATATTATTATAATATATAATAGAATCCTGCATTGATTAAATAGATCAATAATTGCAAATATTTTTTTAAAATACTTTCAATTCGAAATGTAATGAGATGAGATAAAATAAAGATGAAATAAAATGGTATTAGAATTTTGAAATAAAAATTCAATAATTTAATATAAAAATAATCGGTTCCTATTTAATTTGTGTTCACATATGAATCCGAATGAGACTTAAAAATACTTGAATTCTTCAACTTATTCTTTCAAATATTTATTCATTAGGACAAAAATATTTTTGATTATTTAATTGTAGTCAATTTTGAATAATGATCAAAAATATCAATAGCCTAAAGTATAAATAAGCAAAATAATAGGAAGGAGAAAAAACTGCAAATTTTCCATTTTATTATGACAGCCCAATGCGTTACAATGGGGTAAGCAAAATCAACATATACAAGTAAGCTGTGAGATAATGGACTAAAATCAGTACTATTATTACCGCTTACTTTGCACGAAATCACTCAATTTTATTTTTATTATTAATTCAATATTCATCTGTGATATCAGGAAAATATAGGAAACCCTAATTTGTTATGATCGATGGAAATTATAATTATATAATAATCACTCATTCCGATTTCCCATCAACGATGGAAATTTAAAAACACTGGGGTTCGTATGGAATTCGAACCCAGATATTTCAGGTATTAGTCACTGACTAAATCACTGGTATATTTAAATACGTATGGTGAGATATGTACATACCCTTTCGTTCGCTCGCGTGTTAAACGAAGAGAATGAGTGAGAAGTGGGGTGCGAAACGCATGTAACGTACGCTCTTATCTTTCACTCACTCTCGTCACTTAACACGCGAGCGAGCGAAAGGGAATGTATCTCACTATACGCATCTGTTGAATACATGTATAATTTTTTTGTACAAAATTATTAAAAATCACTTTGAATAATGATAAGACTAAACAAAAACAGCACTATACCATTGTAAATGTAAAACATATTAATACATTCTAGAATAAAGCTTACTAATGCGTCGCAGCGGGGTAATTATACCATAAAAAACAACATTATTAATTATACAATAATCATGAAAAATAACAATATCCATATGTGATAGTAATAAAAGCAGCACTCGCCATATTTATTACATAAGTAGAAATGTGTTTAAATATGGATTTAATTATAATTCTATACATATATTATATTTTATATGAGCTGAAGTTGTTCGTTTAACTAATATGTACGAGCTCGATTTAAATTATTCATCACGATATTTTTCAGTGAGATTTTTATTTTTACAAAAATTTACCACCACTTCTCAAAAATGAACAGGGCAGTAACGTAAAATGGAAAACAATCTTGACGTTATTGCGGCCTTTAGACCTATATTTAATAGAAACAGCGCGTTTACTATAAAACTTATTTTTTTTAATCTATAAATAAGTAAGGAGCATATGCATACACATTTTTATACTAATCTTAAAAAGATTTTTAAAATTGAAACAATTTAGAAACACTGTCAATTTTATACCAGAAAATATTATAAAAATATTTCGCGAAACCACACTAACCCACTTATCTCGTGTATCGGTGACAATGATAAAGAACAACTTTAAATTTAAAAACAAGCACATGTTGCTTCGAATGATAAAGACAACATATCAATGGTTCTAGATCTTCAGTGACATATACTCAAATTATTACTTCATTAAATTATAACCAACGTTTTATTTTATATTATTATTTGTCATGAATCAGTAAAATGTATAGTATATATAATTAGTATGTTTGTAAAAATATTTATATTATTGAAATAAAGTAAAACAAAAAAATAAAATAAAAACAGTATGTTTAGGTAAATCTAAGAAAACCTAATCTGTAATGATCGATCCCAAACACGATAGAAAATTATTTGAAAAACACAAACGTTCATATGGGATTCGAACCCAGGTCTTTCGGGTATTAGTCATTGACTATACCAATGTTATATCGTGCTGATAATTATTTATTTTAATTAATTGCATAAACATGAAACAGTGCTGCATTTGCTTTTATATCTGTGCTTTGTTTTTCAAATCTAAATGCGTGAAAGAATGCGATTTTTGCATCTGACTAAGGAGCGCATTAATTTTGTTTGATTCACACACAATTATAATTATTATATTATCGATAAACGCACACATTAATACAATTCCACTTGATCTAAAAGCGATGATTCTGTAATTATTATTAATACTATAAACCAGGGCTGTGGAGTCGTTAAAAAAAAACACGACTCCGACTCCGATTCCGATATTTACCAACAACACGACTCCACTCCGACTCCGACTCCGACTCAAAAAAGTTTGATTTTATCAGGTATTTTTGGTGTTTTTCTACACGTTTAATATTCATGCGCTATACACATTCATTATTACGCAATTAAAAATTCATAAATTTCATAATTTAAAAAATGCTCGGAGTCGCTCATTTTTCACGACTCCGACTCCGACTCCAACTCCGGCCAAAACACCACGACTCCACGACTCCAACTCCAACTCCGACTCCGACTCCACAGCCCTGCTATAAACACTTCAATAAATCGATTTGTTTTGTATGATTCACGCACAGTTATTATTATTATCATCTTCGAACTCATTTGTTTTATGAACTATTATAGAAAAACGCACGATAGTAGTTTGATTTAATAGCAAAGATTCTTCAGTGATTATTTGATACATACACAATTATTATTATTACTGTCATTGAATTCATTTGTTTTCGCAAACACTGCAATTCTGATGCATTATAATTTCGTTTGATTCACACACAAATATTAGTATTATCATCGAACTCGTTTGTTTTGTATAATCTAACACACACACGCACGATTGCCGCCTCGATCTAATAGCACAAAAATGCCATTAAAACGTAACGGAATAGCAAAATCGCTTTTGTGCATTTCTCGCAGAACAATACTCCATCTCGCATAATCGAACGCTCGTTTTTATTGCAGATCACTGTTTTAACATCTCCGATTGTTGTGTTCTTTTTTTGTTGTTTTGGTCGACTTTGGCTCATTGGAACGGTTCTCAATACCTCTGACGGGGTTGATGGCCATCTCTCGGCGTGCACTAGGTGGCCATGCGCGAGGAGGCGATTCGCGAGTCGCGGTCGGCCGGGGACTGACCAGTTTTATTTTCAGTCGCGAGACAAAGAGTGGCGCGGGGTGGGGGGAGGCGAGGGGGCCGCGGGGGCCGAGTGAACGCCCTTGGCCGAGGCCCCCGACACAGCCTCCACTGTGAGACTGCGACCGTTATTAACCCTTGCGCGACATGCCCTCCTCTCCTCCTACTCATCCGTCTACCGACTGCAACTGCTGAAGGACGCCGAGATAACGGAGGTGCATCTCCGAAACCCAAAAAAACTTTTCCCAGAATCGGCCCGGCCTCCACAAACCACTTAAGGTATGTGGCGTCGATATATTGTTATGTAAAAAGTTATGCACAAATATTGATACAGAAATAAATGCAAATACCTCTTCATTATTCTTAAATGTTCGCCTACGTAAGTGGTCTTCAAACTCATTAGGCAAAGGAGCTACTTCAATGATTAAGATCGTATGACAAGCTACTAAAAAAATCATGATTGCTTTGGCAGCGTAGCGAGCTATTTTTTCGTGTATTTTGTTAACATCGAAATCAGTTTTATTATATATTTTCATTCAAAATACGCTACTGTATTGAAGATGATAAATAAACAAATAAGAGCAAGTTTTCGTTTGAGTTCAAAACAGATGGTAAAACAACTCGTAAAATAAAACTGCTTTTGGGGTGGGTACTATTAAAGAACGTACGGTGCAATGGTAGCTCCAAAAAATCAATGCTGGAGATGTGAAACTGAAGACAGGTCCTTCAAGAGAGTGAGGTGCATCAATGGTGCTTGAGACCCATCATTCCTTTATATTTTTTTCTATTTAGAATTCGAGTCCACTTGAACGGTTCTTCTTGATCTACATCCTTTTTTTATACAGAAATAATTTATTATTATGTTTTTTTTTTAATTATTACAATCATCTAAAAAAACATAAAACAATTATTATATTATTATAATTATAATTTTTTAAAAAAAAAACACAAAAATTATAATTATGATTCATAAAAAAAATCGCTGGTAATATTGGTTGTAATATAAAAATGTCGAAGACACAGTTAAATTATTAAATTAGTGTCCTTACGCCAGAATGACAGTGCTCGAGAACGTCCCTCAAACACTTGCTACCTAGTTTATAAAAGGTCTTGCCATGCACAAGGATGTTTTCCGCGATAGCTACAGGGAGCTGGTAAAACTTGTGGGATTTTTATTTTATTTTATTTTATTTTACATATAGTAAAGAGAAGTTTTTAGTTGTATAAATGATGTTTTTTTAGAAGTTAGTTTTTCGAATTGGCAAAACTTTTTCCAGCGACAGCGAATTTGTGCTCAGTTTGGTTTGCCATTTCACCATGAATAGACTAAAGTAAAAAAAAAACTTGCAAATTGTGCAAATTTATTTCGAATGGGGATACGTGAAGTCACTAGTCTACGCCGACGACTTGAGAGCCAACATTCGCCGCGTTATTACCGATATACGGCCCCAGTGGCTCGAAAAAGTGGTCGAGAATTGGACTTCTAGAATGCTATTTATTCGATTCAGCCACGGCGCCCATATACCCAAATCACTAATGACATAAAATTATGTTTCCAATAAAGCCAATACCATAGCCATTACAACGATTTTTATGTATTTTATTTCATTTTAAAGTTCTATGTCTCTAAAAAAAAACACCCTACGTTCATTCACTGTATTACAATTTTCTGGGTGGACAGATTATCTTTATGAAGAGTGCTTGTCTACAACCGACATTTTTAAAGACCCTTTCTGCCTTATAATATTTGTTAAAATACGATTTATACACAAAACAAACAACAGAAACGGTCAGAATGATCCGTCCTTTCCTATTGTTTGTATCGTATTTTAAAACAGATGTGCAAATTTGCACCATGCTTTTTTTTTGTGTAAGGTGGTAAAGTTATACACCTGCCGATTTTTTAGTGAGGAGCCATGACTTACAGGCCTGTTATATGCCCATTTTTTTTTTTGGGGTTCTAGATTAAGAATGTCTCGAACGTATTTTTTCAGTTGATAACGATCAACTGAATGCGCCAGTTTATTCAGAACTACAAGAGAATGCATAAATGTTAGACGTTAGTAGTGTTTTTCTTAATAATTAATTCTCGAGAAAAATGCCAAATCAAAAAATCTAATATTTTTAAATAATTTTTGTAATATTTGTAAATGAATTACAACGCTGTATTTTTTTGAACCACCGCATACACAAGTGTAAGTCCGTGCCAGATGTTTTAAAATACGCATGCTTTCATGAAAGCTTTTAAATTGCAAAAAGTTGTTAACAATTTTCGTAACTACTTATATCGGCTTTGACTTTTCTTTTGTAATTTAAGAACTACATTAATAATCAGATAAGAAGCCGCTCCGCGTGAAAATAAGCAGAATTTAAAAATGTATGGGGGCTTTACATAAAACGCTAAAGAAATTACCTGTCCACAAACATAAATCAGTAATACAAAAATGTTCTTATTTTTATTTTGTTAAAAAAATGTAAAATAGCAACAGCCATTTTGACGGGAGCCCATATTGACGCTCTGTAATCAATAGAAGTATCATAGATTGGTTACTTTTAATCATTCGATTATTCGCGTTATAACCAATATGGTATTATAATCTACCTAGTAATATGTAACATCATTTATATTTTAATTAGTATGAATAATATTAATTATAATATATACATGCTTAAATATTGTAAAAATTTATTGCAAAAAATATTTTACAAATATAAAGATATCTACAATAATACATTGTATTATTACCATCACATACTATATATTACATATACTTTATCATTTATCTAAATTTTTCGAAAATTTTCAAGAAAATCAAAATGTTGAAATGAGAATTATCATTTCTCGAGAAATGAAAAAATCGAAAATCCAAACTGCTTACACGTTAGTTACCTAATAATTATAGGCTTTTGAGTTTTTCTAAGGATCTATATAGATTCTACGAATCTAATTTCGCTTAACCAAAATACTCATAAACAGGTATTTCATTTTAGTGAAACAGAACAATTATATTTTTGACGCGCAACAAGAAAAGATTTTTACAACACGAAACAATAATTTGATATCCGCAATTTAAACAAGAAAATCGTGATATATCATCAGATTAGCAAAATCCTTCCACAAAAAAATGTCAAACTCAAAATAATAAAATTATATATATGATACTTAAGGTTAATTTAATTCTTGATTCAACATGTAAACCGTATATCTTCGTTTCTACGAAGTACAAACATAGTTAAAAGTATTAGACACGTAATATTACATGACAGATAGATCAACATAACTTCATAAATCAACAGTTGAACACGATGGCTTAAGATAAGCTGTATGTTCGACCCTGCATTCATTACGAGATGTAACAAAGAAAAATCGCCGCCAAAACGTGCGAATCGATTTGCAGTTTGAGAAAAAAATCCAGACGCATAAAGTTAAAAATATAGTAAAATATAATAAGCTATATATGGATATTAGAAAAGAAAGACCAAAGGCTCGTAAATAAGAACCAATTTTGTCCCCTGGTTCATAAAATGGTTATTCAAATATAAGTCTATTAAGCACTGTACTCAATAGACTACTTAATAGAAGCTCGTTGAGATTCGTGATGATTGTTGAAGATTAAGCAAAAGGATGCTCTTAAAGTATTTATTAAAAATCATATGCAAAATAAAATTCTTTAATATTTTTTCTACACTTATTCATTATTATTAATAATTATATAAAAAAAATATTAATATTGCATACATTTTACAACAGAGGTGAGCTGTCAGTGCATCGCTGACTCAACGTCACTTTTCGTTCCGACGTGTAAATATATATTTTAAAAAGATATTTACCAAAAACCTGTTTGCGTAATCTCGACCCGTGAAATCGGGAATTTAGGTCAATTAAGAACGAAATAAAAAATAAATAAATAAGCGCATACACTTGACAAACACGCTGTAGTTGACAAAATAAATATATATCACAACGGTACGTGACGGTATCGAGATTTGCCTGTCAAATCGATAAAAATAACCACACGAAAAATCTGTCATATGTTATGTAAATAGATTTATTGTGAATAATGCGGAAAATTGCGGCAATTTCGAAACGGACATTGAGGTCCTAAATACCGAGAAATTTACGATGACTAAGCGGTTAAAAGTGACCGCTCATCGGACGTGTGAAAAATTTTGCCAACTTACTTTCACACAGTCCTGTGTGTAATTTGGAGCGTCGTTTTTTATCGCTTCAATAAAGTTAATTCGAGCGATCGAATGTCTTTCTTCAAAGTGGCAATCTTGATGAGATCAGAGTATTATCGCATTTTCGATAATGCTGACCGGTTTTTATACTATTAATACGGTGGCTATAATGTTTTCGCAAAGTTCGATATTCGCGTTAGTGTCATTATGTCTACAAATATGCATTCAAGTAAAGTGTTAATATCATGCTAGAATTTAAGATTTTTAATGCAAATTTTCACAACAATGAAACCAGATGTTTGAGGAGAAAAACTTGATTTTTATATACTTGATTTACAGTGATGTATTATGTTTCTTGAAGATGTCTGAATAAATTGATAATTAATTGGTTTATAAATTCTTATTGAAATAAAATCTATAAAACAACTATTGAATACTAAATTAAATGTCTATATTAGCAAAATAAATTACCAATTCTAAAATCATCATTTAAAATTAAACTTAGCAATTATTTATTAACTGTAACATTATTGTATTATTTATTATACATATAAACACGTTTATGAGCTGATAAATCATTTCACATAATATATTAAACTCAAAGGAAAATCATCAAAGGTCTTTTCACAAATCACTATTTTACAATCACTTAACATTGTGTGAAAGTTAATGTGTTCATGCGGCATTTCCATGTTAAAAAAGTTAATGGACCATTTATCTTCAATGAAAATACATAATTTTAGTATGGCATTTATGAAATCAATTTATGGATATCATTATAATATTTCTGATAGTAATAATAATCAAGCTAAATATTTAAATGCATAAGTTTACACAATTAAATTTATGAGTCTTGTTTTTGTATTTTTTAATGCCAAATATTTCAAAAGAACGTGTACCGAATTATCTGCGCAGTAAACAAATACAGTTTTACTGATATCGAGCAGTGAAATTATAAATGAATTGTTTGTTACATTTTCATTGGCCTAGTTAGTGAAATTATGTTTATATTATGGTAAATATAACTTCACTGAAAAATACACATTTACCGTAATAGTTGCAAAATGTTAATTTGCTGTTTCAATCCAAATAGATACTTTAAAGCAACATATAATTTCACTAGCGCAGTTAAATTATGTTTTCGCTGGTAGAAATGTATTATATAATTATCAGTAAAAATCTAAATTATAATAATACTAGTGAAAATATAACTTTTAAAAAATACACATTCACTGTAACATACATATATAATATAGACAGTTCGTTTAATCTAATGTTTATATGTTGTAGTGAACGAAGAGAGAGATGTACGAGGTATACAATCTATATATTTTATAAGGTACTAAAATGCGAATAAGAAAAAATTGAAAAGGATTGCATTCAACATAATAAACATGTTTTATGTAGTAATGCAAAATTTAGTTTAAATTTATTAAATTTAAATTCATTAAAGTATTTACCAAGTAGGCTACGGAAGGCAGCAGATTCTCGATTAAACATTTATTAAGCGGTCGGAAAAGAACAATGCCGTTCGCGACTGCGCGCTTCTTAATCATTAACCTCTTCCTAAAAGCGAAACGAATCTTTGCGAGAAAAGAATACTTTTTAAAAAGGCTATTTAATCAAGATCGACCGGTATTTTGGTGGACAGTCTTATTTTTCAAAGACACGTTACATTTTTTTATTACTACTTTCAGTCACGATCTTGCATTTACTGCAAACGCTCCTCATTGTCACCAAAAGTTTAATGTTACTGCACAAAGAATATTAAATATATTTTTTAAATAACAAAAATGTATTGAATAACTTCAGTTTGATGCTATTTTTTGTGTTAATAATTAAGATGAATCTTAAATATATTTATACAACAAAAAACTGTATTTGTATTAATAATTGAGCAATTTTCACAATAACGGTCTAGCATTTCATACGCTTATAAATATAGAGATCGTTAGCGATGTTTTTCACTAACGAACTGTTCAATCAGCGAAATAGATTTATCATTTCACAATCGCCAATAACCGATCGGGCGTTTCTAGAGTAAACGAAATTATCGCACACATTTTATCGCTCCGAAGAAGTGGAAGAAAAAAACATCATCATCATCCAAAACAAACCTGAATGGAAAAAATGCTCGGGCAGCGGCAGACAATTTATTATTTCAATTATGCAACGCGTGACAGAAAAGTGGCATTGACCCACCGCATTTTTTTCACCAACATCCAAAGCCTCTTCTCCTTTCCGTCTTTTTCGTACGCAAACCAGTTCGCCGCCAAACCGCTCTAGCTGTTGACCAAAATTAATATTCGTCCATTGAAAAGAGCGACCACTCGAACAAGATTAGCGTTATAGCTAATTACGCGGATAATGTTACACCGTGTATGATGATGGTTTGGAGTAAGAATTGATATTAGTTTGGGTGCTTCGTTGTTATGCTAGGATTTATTAATTTATTTTGCTTAATATAAATTTATGGATTTGAAAAACATAAAACGCAAAAATTAGTAAAAGATTATTTAATAAGAGTAAATCCAGAATAATATGTGGCTAGATATGACTGATAATAATGATTTTAAACCAATTCTAATGAAGCAACAGTTTAGATTAGAATACAGTAGCGACAAAGAGGAATATTTAAATTGTTATCCCATTATGTATAAATATTATAAAGTAATATTTTTAAGTACATATTGTTATTAAAAAGTAAATAAATTTTTTTTTTACCACATTGCCTTTATTATATTGATACACGAGAATGTACATTCACAAATGTATGTATTCGTTTTACGCGATTTTTTTGTAACCTATCTCCCAATTTTTATTTTTTGTAATTTATTTTCCATTTTTGTATTTGTTCTATGTCTCGATTTTTTCGAATTCAATTAACGCGTAATTTTGCAGAACCTATCTACCGTGCAAATCGAGGTATGACTGTATTTAGAAATTGTACTCTAATTTCATTATATATTTGAGTGCCACTAAACTTTTTTAAGTAAATTAAAATTGCCTACAGAAAGTACCAATTTTATTTGTTACGTCATATTGAAAAGTTTTTATTTTAGGTTTAAGTACATAAATTAAAAACTGGTCTTTATAACTGCATTTAGTGCATCGTTTTAAAGTACAACCCTTTTAACATAAAAATATTTTAAAAAGTAGCTATTACTAATCATTTAAATTTGAGTCTTATTTATATTTTAGGAATTTTTAATTTAAATTAAGAGTAAAAAAATCAGGTTTAAATTATTTTTTAGTAGAACAACACATAGTAATTATAAATATGTTACGTAATTGAATATTATATCAAAGCAAAAGTAAAATCAGTGTTATTTCGCATATCTTTATGACAAAATTTACAATTGTTATATTGTATTATTACAGGAAATGAGACAATTAAAAAAAAATCGGTTATAAAATAGCTTTAAAAACACTGGTTGACTGAAAAAGACTTTCAAGAGATCATTTTATTAGTTTACATCTAAAAAATTCGACTTTTATATTTAGTAATACATTTACCATAGCGTTTTTACCATAGTTATACAATAGTTTCATCTCAATCACTATTTCTCGAAAAAATCTAGAGATACATGGACTAATTTTTTATATATAATTTATTTTTTATATCTAAGCTATACTCTCCTATATTATTCAGTAACAATATTCAATTTTTTTGGCTGATTGCAAAAGAAGTGTTGATACTTTTTGGAAACAGGCAAAATATTTTTGAATTTTACAAAGACTGTATAGGAAAAATCACATCTCATTATGAAAAGCATAATTCAATCTAATTTATCTAAAAAATATTAAAATCAAGCTATAAAGAGTAAGGTGTATTCGAAAAGACAACTATTAAAAATATGTTCATTTAAAACAAGTGGAATTCCTAGGTGTGATATATTACTACTGCATCAATTTTTTTTTAAAATAATATTGTTTAAGATTATAATGACTTTTTGAGTAACGCAGTACAAAAAAATTATTTCTGGATAAATCAAAACCATTATATATTAAAAAAATTGTTAACTATCCAAACTATTGTCTTACAGGCAATGTGTGTCATTAGAACTGAATTACCAATTTCACGCATATTTTCGTAAAATAGTATTACTGGTGTTACTCCACACCTAACAACATGCGTATGTTGAAATATGTCTAATTAATTGTTTATAGATTTAAATTTTATTTTTTTAATTAGCGCGCTTTTTCTATTAAATATCGGTATAACGGCCGCAATGGCGGCAAGAGCGAAAATGTGTTTATTAAATTACTTGAAGTCAAAGTGTAAGCCCATGTATTTAACGCATTTTTATTTAGGAGAGGTGGTGGCAAAACTTGTCTACGTTTTGTAAAAATAATTGTTTCTGTTTTAATTCGGTTGATTTTGGGAAATTCAATGATTAGTTTTCTATGCTGTAAGGGAGTATATCGTATTTGGAGCACTTGTCTCAAAATTATGGAGTCTTTGTTTATTTTTACATTAAATTACAAGCATGATAGACCAGTCGGTGACAAATCCTAATAAAAGATATGGGTTCAAATCTCATATAGACTTCAATCGTATCTGGGGGTTCAGAATTAGTAATTATTATATAATTATAATTTCAAACAATCGTTGCAGATTGGGTTTTTCTAGATTTTTCTAATCTTACGGATGAATATCGTGATAAATAATTTAAAAAAATCGAGCTAGATTGTGCATAGTGACATATTTATTGTTAGCTGTAATAATAGTTTATAATAATCAAAATATATATCAATGACTTTAGTCTGGTATTCTTTAATAAAATATACAATTTGTAATTTTTCGTTATAAAATATTTAATTATTGTATAATTTAAAAAAATATTCTAGTTGATAGATTATACTAATTAGGACATTCATATTTTTTACGTTTAATTTAAAATCTTAAGTGAAGAGTGATTATATGGCAAATCATTAATTACCACCTAGCCCCTCGTTAGTTCATGTAATTGCAGCAATATAAAATTAAACAGTTCCGATCAATCAAAATTACGCAAGAACTATGGCAATATACAGCAAACGACGAGATGAATTTGCCCATCCATCCTATACAAGACAGAGATACAAGTGTCGGAATGTAGACGAAGAATAATTAATGAGTTTAACGCGCCATTTTTTTTCTTCTTCTTGACGATGTCGAACACGTTCGTAATTAAATTTGAACCTGTTCTTTTTCGTCGTATAGTCTCTCAGCGGTGGTCGATGAGACGCAGAACAACTGCAGAACTAATTAGAGTTTTGCGTCAGCACCGAGGGTGAATGGGTTACCCCGCTGCCACAATCTGGGACCGCATTCCCTGGTCCTCCCACAGGATTCCTTTCTCGGGACAAAAGAGTCCGCGCATACTTCCCGCAAAGTTATTTCTCGGCCGGCCAACCGGTCCTTTCCCGGAAGGACGGGAGGATTCGTTTGGCATTCTCGGCAGGGCCGTGCTATTATTACCTCTCGACATGTGAAAAAAGCTTATTAGACTGAAAAATTATTCAGCATTAACCAAGCACTTTTTAGCACCCCTTGATTTTCTCAACTTTTATTTAAATTTGGAAAATACTCACAGAAAATCAAAATAGACAAAGGTAACACAAAAGTATTTTATTACAATAGATACTTAGTTTTCGCTTGTGTTACTGGGAACTTGACTTTACAGCACTTCAGCATATTATGTATTGAAAAAAAAACTTTTTCAAACGTTGAAAATTACTAAAATAATTTCATGCATTGATCCTGAAAGATCATCGTAAAGGCTGTAGAGAGATAAAACTAAAATAAATTATATATTATTCGTTAAAATAAAATTACTGAAACAAAAATTTTCCCGTGTTTTTCAGTGATGAAATATCTACATATATCTGTATTTAAAATCTATTTATTTTTGTATCTAATAGTTCGTTTTATATTCAGTTTAAAATCCCATTCACTGAAATAATATTACCTATCGTATACGTTCCATTTAAACAAACTGGCGTCTCTATCGCTACAATAGTCGCGAAATTATGCAAATGCCTGTCGATGATTCAACGTTATACAACACTTGACAATGTGCGTGATCGTCATCTAAAGCGCCTGTCATTTGGTTACACGGTGTGATTCAATTGCATTTTTTCATACGTATTATAGAACGAGAGCCGAACGTGAGAACTGTTTGTGTGCTTTGAATCTTTGGTATCGAAGCAAAAATAAGAAGCTTTCGTAACCCACCACCGGGTTCGGTGATTGCTCTTCTTTTGTGTGTGGCATTCAAATGAGCGATTCTGTCATCTTGCTTAAGCATTCCACTCCACAAGCGTTCGATTGTCTACGTTCACTTTCACCAGACGAAATGTACTATTATCTCATACTTTTGCACGACATCATGAGTTTGATTCGACTCCAATAAGAGCGTGCTTGAGATAAAAAAACACGTATTATTATTTCACTTTTATCCGATTGACTAGCGTTGTGATCCAAAGTGAAAAAAAATCTTATGCATCAATCCTAAATATAGACTGTAACATGTATTAATGCCAAATCAAGATTCTGAAAGCTCGCCTTGAAAGAAGAGAGGTCTTTGTCATTTTGGTAGAAACGAGTTGAAATCGGATCACACGAAAGATTGTGTGGAGTTTATGATTCAGTTGTGTGACAATGACCTTTCTGAAGATTTGCGATATTTGTATTCTTCGTTGATAAAATCAAATTTATGCATATGATGTAGCATTTTAATGCGATTTAAAAATGAACTTTTGTATTAGGAAGCATGCCAAAATTTACCATTTGTTTGAAATAATAAATATTTTTTCGATAAATTAAATGTTTAACCTACAAATTATTCTAGTAATATAATTTGCGACCTGACAGGAATAGGAACTAGGTTACGCGATTAGTTAATATCTGTTAATTTGCTAGCTATATTTTTTTGAGTTGTGGAGCAACTTAAAAAAAATAGAAAAAAAAACACAATTCATTTTAACAACCATTTCAAACAAACAAAAATACGTCTCTAAAGTAAGGTTACAAAAGGATTTTTCATAACAATGGAAGAGAGATCTCGTAACCAAGCATTTACGTTAATAATACGAAATATTCCACATACGTCTCAAGACATTAATCACCTTTTTGTATCGCCGAAAAAAAAAATTTTGTTTAAAAAAGACGCGCGCAATACAATACATTCTACGATGCGCATAATACTATTGTTCTTCTATCTTTTAATTACCGATCTAGGAGTGACGGACCCCGTAGTGGACCCCGACGTGATCCAACAAAAACTGAATGAAATTTACAGACATGGTAAACATATCTTTCATACACAAAGGTCAAATGGTGCAGCCAAATTTTAATTCGGGATGGAAAGCAATAAAGACGATCCTCGCAGTGAAAGGTCTGGCAACTGCTACCACTGAAGAAAACATAGATTTGATTCACAATATGTAAAATGCAGATCATCGAGATAAGGTTTAATACATAAAAGCATGTTAACATGCGTCCCACTGTAGCATGTGATATTATAAATTGACCACGTGACCACGATGCAGCGCTCGTCATGCGTGTTAACCATAGGACGCCTACGCGCATACTGAAATTGAAGCGAGTTACTCGTTCTATATCAATTTGCGAACCACCATATCATTATCTCTCTCACTCTCGTCACTTAACAAGCGAGAGAGCGAAAGGGGAAGTATCTCACTGTTCGCGCTCGAAAGAGCAGCTCCGACTTCGGTCCCTTTGACTCGAAAAATATGCCGACAATATTCGGAAGCGCTCGAAGGTGGCCAAATCGACTGAATTACCCCCACTTTACCTCCCGTTCTCGGTAACCTCAAACAACTTCCGAGAGATTTTAGAGCAGGCAGAACCGAACTCAACCGAAGTAACTCACTATATTCTCCGTCCTTGGCCAACCTTGGTCAACTTCCAGAGAGTGTAGTGCAGGCATAAGAAATGACATGATCTTCTTGATTTCTCTACATTTTTAATTAACATAAAATTATGAATAGTTTTTTGGGGCAAAATTATATATATTTTCGTACCATACAGTCCATCAGGACACTGATAATATCGATTTTTACACGAATCGCAGTTAGTTCGTATCGATAACATTTTTGTGTTTTTGAATAAATATAATATATTCTATATAAGCTAAAATAGCTCATTAGTAGAGACTTTTTAATACATAATATGTACGACCTCACTTGATTTTGATTAAATATCACTAACATTAACATTATCTTTGGAAAATTTAGATAAACCTAACCTGTGATGATCAATCAGAATTATAATTATATAATTATTACTAATTCCGATTTTCTAGAAACGATTGAAAAATTAAAAAACATCAATGTCCATATGGAATTCGAGCCCATGTCTTTCAGGTCAATAGTCAGCGATTTAAAACACTCGTGCTGGTTAATTATTTTATGTCGTGTCCATAAGTTTACCAATAAACTTAGAAGCTGGAGTTAGCGAGAGTATAATTAGAATACATCAAACCCTTATCGAAAACTTCAGTGATAAACTTTAAACATAGAAGTTGAGAAGAGTCACCGAGTTTAATTGAAAACAGACCCTTCTCGAAACCTTTACTACCACACGATTCATAGCAACATAAAATCGGTTGCACCGATGAGCTTCAACGAGATTCGTCAATTTATAATATTATGTTAAAATATATATGCAGTATATGACTACTACGGTAAACTTTCATAGTTTACGGTAATTTCTAAATTTATATCAGTATTTATGAACAAGTTAAAATTAAAACATAAAATAAAATGCAAACAAATCAACACAGGTTAAATCAATAAATTATATTTTTACCTACGAGATTGACTTAATTATTATGGGGGTGACTTGAAGTATATTTAATAATTTTGTAAGAGTAACAAATTTGTGAAAAATAAATCAAATTAAATCATAAATCAAAAAAAAAAATACTGGTAACGCATAATTTTTTGGTTTTTAGTTACAAAATGTAATTTTGCATGTGTTACCATAAATTTAAAACTAAGATTTCAGGGTTTTGAAAGAGGCATTCTACAGATACAACTCATTAAACAATTAAGCAAAATCTGAAGCGTTATTTTTAGATTTGAAAAGTCCTTATGAAAAATAGAACAATTTTAATAACTAAATCAGTAATAATAGCTACATCTGGTTCAGTATTTGGTTATACAATATATATAATACAAACATTATTTGTATAAAAAAGCATATTTATAAGGTACTAAATTAAGACGAATATTATTTTTATTACATATATACATAAATAGCATGCAACCTTTGGTTGCTTAAAAATAGCTAGTAACGGCTATATAAACATTTTTCTGTTTCATGTATGATTTACATTCCTTATATTTTAAAATAAATATTATAAAAATAAGTTTAAGGATCAAAAGATATGATAATACATTTGGCATAAATTGTGCAATGCAAAAAAATTATACGTGATATGCCAGTTCATCTGTGTTCGTTGTTTTACTTCTCCATGGGATATGTAAAACAATGTAATATTTTTTTCATTTATTAAAACTACCCAAATAAAATCATGTATGATATGAAGGGTTGAATAGAAGGAAGACCGCTGATTCTGATCGCTAACCTAATGTATTGACTTCTTTCTCTCATATTTACTTTTACATAGAATCGAACTCTCGACCAAAAGCTTTAACTATAAGTAGTCGCATCCTCTTAATTTAGAACACAATTAAATCACTATACACACCGGCTTGTTTGAGTTACAAATTCATCCTCGACGAGTGCTTTAAAGCATTCAGCAGTAACAGCACAAAGCACACAGTCCAAGCAGTCGAAAAGTTCAAGTGTTTGCAACCGAACATCCTGTGCTGGTCAGCATCCTTTCATACCCCGCTTCAAATGGCCTTATTTATAGATTTGCCCCGGCCATCAACAACTTCTATTCACGACTCTCGAGCTGAACCCACCGAGAGCTTGGCATTCTTGTAAACTTGATACTTAACCTTGTGAACCCATCGGGGACTGGGCGCATTGTGCGCCCTTTCAGGTGAGATGCGAAACTGAGCGAGTTAAATGTGTCATAGAAAAATATCGTAACGATAATATATGTAACAAAACACAGCTGTCATCCGATAAATTCCAATTGCGCTTAAAGTACGTCAAGAAGCACCATAAGCGCAAAGTATGGCGAGTGCGGTCGAGGTCGTTCAGGCAAACACTTAAAATAGAATACAGCGAATAACTCGTGTTCGATAAATAATGATAATAAGAGGCTTCGATTTGTACTGTAAAATGAGATCAGTTTTTTTTATCATAATCGATTTTAAAATGGGTAGGTAAAAACACTTGAATAATATTCGATTTACTATCATTAGCAAGATTTGCTTATCTTAAGTTACAAAGTTGTTAAATTCAAGTGGTGTTTATAAAAAGTTTACGAACAATGCAAACATCTGTCCACATTAAATACTTTCATACTTAAAATCAACAAAGAGCACAAAAAGTATTTGTTTTCAATAAATTAATGATAATATGGTCCCTAAGTGGTCAATATAGCATTCTTAGGGAGGAAAAGTATGTCAGAATATTTATTAGGAATTAAATTAAAATAATACAAGCGAAGAAAATACTAATAATTACATTAGTCACAATACGGTACTGACTTATGTTGAAACCTTACTGGACTACATAGAGCAAAGTCGATTCGAATATAACGATATAATACCTCTTACAAAAATTCGTACCGGGATTCGGAAATTATTGAGAGATTCCCGAAGTCAAACGAGAATCACAGTTTTTTTTTTTAATATATAAATAAATTAATAAAAAATATATTATACATATTTTAAAACCAAATCAAAATTATTAATTCGGATTATCCGTGCCCTTTCTCCACAATATTAACCCAGATAATAGAGTACACCCATACCTCGCTATACGGCCGCTCTTTATACGGCCTTTCGCTATAACGGCCCTCTTCAATTAAGGCACGTTTTCGATTTACGGCCTAAAATGTTTCGCTATAACGGAAAAAAAACTTTTTTTCGATGTCGATTTTAAAAAAAATTTAAAAATAGATTTAATTTGCATAATTTTAAAATGAAAGGTGAAGCAGCTAGCCCTGATGAGGCTGCATCTAAGGAATATCCCAACATTTTAAAGGGAATTATTGAAAGAGGTGGTCATAAACCTGAACAAGTGTTTAACGTAGACGAAACAGGGCTTTATTGGAAGAGAATGCCTGATTGCACGTACATTTCAAAAAGCGAAAAATCTGCGCCTGGTTATAAGGTGTCTAAAGAACGATTGACTTTGCTACTTGGTGCAAATGCCGCGGGTGATTTTAATCTAAAACCACTTTTAATATATTTGTCCGAAAATCCAAGGCCTCTTAAAGGACTAAATAAAAATCAATTACCCGTCATATGGAGATCCAACAAGAAAGCTTGGATGACTATAGCTACTTTAGAGGAATGGTTCAAAAATCACTTTTGCACAGAAAAGAAAAAATATTTGCGAGACAATAACTTAAGCAACAAGGCTTTGCTAATTTTGGATAATGCACCAGGGCATCCTACTAATTTATCCGAACTATCTGAAGATGTCATGATTGAGTACCTTCCGAAAAATACAACAGCTCTGATCCAACCAATGGATCAGGGTGCAATAGCCACTTTTAAGGCATATTACCTACGCCGAACTTTCCGACCACTTATAAGGGAAACCGATGGTAAATCTTCAATTAAAACATTTTGGAAAAGCTATACATCAAGGACGCTGTTGACAGCATCAGTGAATCATGGAAGGAATTAAAATTAACAACAATGAACCATGTTTGGAAAAAAATATGGCCAGAATGTGTAAAAAGTACTGATGCAGAAGTTAATTGCCTTCCTGAAATTAGGCAAAACATTTTGGATCTAGCACATGATCTCGGCTTTGAAGGTTTGAACGAACGTGATGTGCTTGGTCTACTTGAAGCTGATAGGGAACCCCTTTCATATAAGGAACTCATTCAGTTGCAAGCAGAACCGGCATTTGATGAAGAGACAGAGCCTGTTGTATCCAAACAGCTAACATCGAAAAAATTGTCAAAAGCTTTTTCCTATTTCGAACAAGGAATAAACATCTTCCTTGAAAACGATCCTGACGTCGAACGTAGTGCTAAAGTTTCTGGAGAAATTAACTCAGTCATTAGCTGTTATAAATCACTGAAGAACAAAAGAGACAAAAAGGCAAGACAAACAACGTTGGACAATTTTTTTAAGCCAGGCCCATCCTTACCAGCGAAAAATGAGAACGACAGTGATCTGCAGGTTACCATTTCTTCATCGTCTTCAGATTAAAGCCATTTTAAAAAAAATTATGTATGTATTCATACACATATTTTATGTAACATGAAGTTGTTTCATTTTTGTTTATGGATTATTGTTGGTTTTTGGAGTCTGTTATTATTTTATGTACAAATGTATGTACTTGTTATGTATGTATTTTTTATTTAAATGAAATAAAAAGATAAAATACATTTTAAATGATAAACCATGTTACATATTTAACAAATTTGGAACCGATCCCATTGAATTTGTATGAATTTGTATTAGAATAATTGATTCGTTATACGGCTTTTCGCTTAGCGGCCAAGTTTCGTGGAACGTATCTAGGCCGTAAAGCGAGGTATGGGTGTATACTGTACATATTAAAAATACGATAAAACCTAGTACATACAGTATGATAAAAAATATATAATATATTTCTTATCATATCACTCTCGATTATATGGGTCATTGTTGCTAAAATATAGGTATATCATTGCTTAAACACTATTTGAGTATTAATAAAAATGCTAGCTTTCTACTCCTTATTTTTATAACAGTACAAGTTTATTGTGCTAAAAGATAAATCGCGAATGAATCACAAGTTAGTAAGCACTGTTACATTGTGTAAGCCAGAAGACACTATATCAAAACCATAACACCATTCCTTTTCCTCTATCCATGTGTGGTACAATTCCGTTTCCGAACAAACACTATTCCTTTCGTTGCCCTCTGGCTCAACAAATAACTTTCGCGCAATTTCCAAAGTTTAACCGTCACGTATAAAGTCTTAACCTTTTACGCCATATATAAATTCACCATTCAAGTTGAGCAACAACAACAACGGCCATAACGCATTATTTATGCGATCGACCATTTTAGCAAAAGTTATTTTTTAACAGGCACAATAATAAGAAACGGCACGCATAAATAAACAACAAGCAACACAAGCAATAATCTTATTTCAAAACGTCCCATAACCACATTTAGTTTTGACGGGCGTTGTTGGGTCATATTTCATATATTTATGTATATTATAAAATTTTACGACAGGTGCGAACGCATTTCCCACCCTATCCGGACACGTTTTGATTTAAAACGTGCCTATCGCGAAAAAACCTAAACGTGTTTTCGTTTACCACATACTATAATAAGACAAGAGCTAATAAAAAAGATGTACTACCTAATATTAGGTGTAGAAAAATTAGCTAAATTAATCGTCGTACGTCACACCAATGTAAAAATAATCATTTCTATCAAAGGCATAACTGGGCCAGCAAAATCTTGTGAAATTATTTGTCATTTTGACATCTTTAGCCATAGATTGACAATTGTTTCATTTTATAAAATCATATTTTTACTAATTGATCCATAACAATACATATTTATTTCGATTACATTATGTACTCGGACAAAGATCCGTTGCATCAGTTAAATATAATTTCATTGCCACATATGTTTTATAATAACCGACGTACAAATTTGTTGCTAATCGCAGAATTGTTCTTTTTGGCGATGTATGGATCAAATGGACATTAAAATTGCTGCCAAATCGACGGTCTTTATAGACCAGATATCAGCTGACTCTCAGGGTCGGTCGACAAGAAGATTAACCATTCGCGCGACCGACCAGTTTTAGTCTATCGTTAATCAAAAATTAGATGATTGTTTAAAGTCATCATGTGATTTAGATTTTGAATTTCGGAAAAAGAATATTGGCTCGGTTTATTTTTCGCCAATATTTTGTTTTTTTTTGCTTGAATTGTACATAGGAAGACATTCATTTATAAGCAAAATTTTCCCACCTAACTCCCCCAATCCATGGTCTTAATCTTTACTTTGCACGTAAATGAAAAAAACAGTTTGATTCAAGAGAATTTCTTCATCAGCACATTTTAACTTTATCACCGATATAATATTTAAGCTATTTAAACGTCAGTAGTTGTCAATCGTTGGCCCTTACAGAATATTTTTTCACTATCTGATACATAACAAAACAACTAGATTAATACGTAAAATTACACGCTTACTAATAAGGCATGCGAACTACGCATCATACGCAACCATAAAAAATCTAGCATATATGCAAAAAAAAAAATTTCAGCCATTGATCCTAAGCATTACTACAATAACCAAAAAATTTTGAAATAAGAACATTTATACAAAAAGCTACTGTTTAATTTCATAGCTTCATAAGGAGTTCTAACATAAATTAAAATTCATATATTATTGTGCTTAAAATGGTTTTAGGGAAAATCATCTTAATAAAGCAAAATTATCGATAAGCATTTTTTTAAATAAAATAATAAATGGCAAAAAAATTAAGTCTACTACAGAAAAAAATATAAAAATCGAATCATATTATCTTCGTGATAACAAATCTTGTTAATTAAAGTATATGATGAATAAATATTTTCTATTGTGCACATATACTGGACAAAATAATTTTCTTGAGATATTATCGAAAAACGATAGATCAAGTTTTTAAAATTACAAATGAATTCCTAATTACTATGTTTATCAGATGTTCTTTATCATTAATTATTATTTATTACATAAATCCCTACCTCTCCCTTCCCCCCCTCAAATAACATCTCTGTTTAGAATCAAAAGCAATAAAATTTTCCCGTCGCAGTTTAAACGCGCGGTTATCTAGCGTTCATATTAAGAGTTTTTATAATTGAAATGAGTCAAATAAAGCATATCTAGACCGAGTTTTGATCAATATGAGAACGTAAAAAACAATTATCCCTTCTCAGAAGTCAAAAATCCACGTCAAAAGCAATAAAATCGTGCCGTCGCCGTTGCAGTGGGAACGCTCGTTACCGAGCGTTCCCACTGCAACGGCGCCGACACGATTTTATTGCTTTTGACGTGAATTTTGACTTCTGAGAAGTGATAATTGTTTTTGCGCTCTCCTATTGACCAACATTCAATTTGAATATACTTTCATATTATAAGTCCATAATAATACAAGCGGCCCTCTACTTCTTCACAATTCGCTATATCGCATTTTTAAGAAAAAATTGTCGATAATGCAAAAAATGCGCTTCCATGCATATATTTAATTTTGAAAAACAAGAATAAAATTAAGGAATACGTTAAAAATTGTGGAAATATATCTTTAAAGATTGTTTCCAAAAGACACGCCATAGTGATGGATGAAATGGAAAGATCTTTGTCATCGTGGATTGATGAGCAACGTCAAAACGATGTCCCCCTGAGTTTTTCAATTATTCAAGCTAATGCTCTTAGTTTGCATGAAGATTGGAAGACTAGATAAAAGAAGTTTCAAGCAAGTAATGGTTGGTTCAACAAATTTAAAATAAGTATAAATATAATATGGCAATAAAAATGTCACAGATTCTCGTCGCTTTGAAACACTAAAATCTATATATCCGCTAGTAAAATATAATATAAAAATCTACCTTTTTCCTTCTTGGGCAGCGCGACTTCTGCTTTAGGCTGCTCTGGCTGTTTGTATTCGTTTTGTATCGTGACTTCGACGGGAAATTGAACTTCGCCATTAGAATTTGGAGACTGCTGCGTCACTTTGATGCTGGAAATAAAATACAGAAAAAAAATCACTTGAATCGACCGCAAATCACTAAAACTATCAATCAACACTAAACCACAGGAAATGGACGGTGGTTTTTTGGGAGCGCTGAAAAGCCATTAACTCTATCCCTGATATTGAAATCGCTCACATTAATCGCTTTCAATTTATTCATGAATATATGATGCACCAGTTACTCCCAAAATCCCGTAAATTTTAACAGTTTTTCCGATAAAAATATAACGTATACAAACACGCGTTTTAATTAAATCGGTTAACCCAGTTTTAGAGCAACGAGCATTGTTTCATACAAATTACTGTAATTGGAACTTTTAGCCGTTGTTAACGTTAATTGGAAAACATGCATAACTATGAATGAGATAATATTTTTTTATTATATAAACTATATAATAGTTACATAGATTTTCAATATTTTTCAAGATTTTCAATTCACAACTTAATTCGAAATTATCTCTTTTAAATTACATTTATTTTTAATATATTATAATTATATTTATTTTTAAAAAAATCCTTACGCGTCACAAAATAAAAAGTTACCGCTGGTAATCTACAAACTAGCAAAGATTTAATATACATACATTAGTTCTACTATTCTCTTCGAATGATCAAAATGGTGACTACAATTTTTTTGTAAAAACAAATGAAATGATAAGATATAATAAACGTTTTAAATTTTATGTAAAGAATGAGATTAAACGTGTATATTTTAGGTTTTTATTTATAAATATTTTTTTTCAAGCAATCTTGTTTTTCTTTTATTACTAAAATTATTTAAATATTTTTATATATTATATGTATACCACGCCACAGCCTAATATTGCTATATTGCTTATAAATTAGTTAAATTATATATTGTCATAATTGATTAACTATGGAGCTGTTAAACACCGCCCGAGGCAGACTTACGAAAAAATGTAGAACAAGAATGCGAAAAATGAATTGACTGACAATGAATTATGCGATTAACGTTAATTTACGGTTTTACGATACAAAACATTGAAGATGTATGGCGATGTACGATTTGTATAAGGTAAAACCATATATCACCGACCGTTTTCGGAGTCGCCATTAATTTTATCAGATCACGTTCGCGAGCGAAACGAATTATATTCGTTCGCAAATTTGCATATGGAGCTCTTGAAAAGTATTTTAAAACGTGTGTTTTCTTCTCTTCAATGCTATATAAAAATAACCTAAGATAAACTTCATTTGCCACCAATGAATACAAATGCGAAGTCACATATTAATTAAAAAAGTGGATTATTGCGAAATATTGCGGACCTAAAAATTCCAGACATAAAATACGGTATCTTAGTACCTTTAGGTCGTTACAAAGATATTTTAAAATCATTGTTCAAAAATATTAATTAATCATATGATTCTAAAGCAGTTAGTCACACCAACAAATTTGTAAGGAGACGAACTTTAATTTTAAGCAAATTTGAGTTAAATATAAAAACGGATCAGATAATCACGAAATTTAATTTGTTTAATTGTCTTTTCATATCACTACCATTTATTTATATGTTGTAATATTATATATGTATATATTATAGAATATATATTTTCTCTGACAACTCTATTTATTTAGCGACGTTTTAGCAATATATATTTGAGCGAACTTTAATTGAAAACTACATATTTTAATTTGTAATTTGAACATATTATTCAATAATCTTAAAAAAATTAGTACGTTGTTTTAATAACGTATAATTTTTCGCAAACATTAATATTATTTATATAAACACTTTTATTTGGTGCTAAGATAAAATCTTAATGCAGAACAAATATGCTTAGTCATTGGATGATTATTGAGATATTTATTTAATTACTAATACACGAGCTTTCTGTTTGATAAAAGTCAAAACTACTTTATCGCAAAATTTCTAATTTTATTGCAATATCAATAATAGATTATATTATTATATATAGCATTATTACTTTCAATTCTTAGATAGTGGAATATTACACATTGTCGAGAAGTTCAAATATATAATATAATTATTAATGCGAGAGCAAATAAATTAGGATTGTTAATATAATACTAGTTAAGAAAAGTAAAAAAAAAAACATATTTGTATAATATAAAGGGGTTGTTCATAAAATTTAAATTAATCATTTAAAAATACATACCATCTATCAGACGCGTACGGTGAGATACATTCCCTTTCGCTCGCTCGCGTGTTAAGTGACGAGAGTGAGTGAGAAGAAAGGAATGTATCTCACCGTACGCGCATACTATCTATAGAACATAATTATATTATAAAACTATAGATATATGTACTTGAAATATAAATCTGTAAAATTGCTAAAAATTAGTTGATGATATAATAACTATATATTACATTTACTATTAAATTCGTGAGACACGTTACTTTATAACATAGTTATTAAATTAAATAATAAAAATAAACTCACATTGGTAATGTCTGACAGTTAGGCGAGTCTTCGTCGTCTTCGCCAATAGTCTCCAGATGAGGTGAGCCATCGTAGTCTGAGCTCATCCCGTCTGAAACTTCAGGCTCCTTTTCCACATTGATAGCTAGCTTGACGCTATAATCCACTTCTTTCCTCTCAGTCGGCACTGGACTTTCATTTTTCTGCTTTGGCACAAAGTCTATCAATCTGGGCAGGGCTTCTGGTTTCATTTCGCGATCGTAATCGTGATGATCCACATCATCGAAAGTGCGCATGTTGCAATCTATAGCGTCTTGCAGCCACGTCTCAATATTCTGAAGCTTAGTCGGAGACAGATTATCGTCATAGGGACGATTCACTCTGTTGAAATCGTTCAGCGCTGAATCCACGTTCCTTTTGTTCAAATTCCTCGGAAGAGGTTTGGGAATTTCCTTGACATCTTCGTTGACTTTCCCCACAATCTTTATAGTGTTTGTGTTGTTGTTAGCGTCGCTGCAATCGCTCTTGACTGGAGCACCACTTTCAAAGGACGACACAACGATAGACACGTCCCCTTGAGTGGGCCGACTATCGCCATTTGTCATCTGAGCATCGTTGGCTCTCACGGCTACGTTTACTTCCTTATTGAATTCCTCGAGCATACGTGCCGGAAGCTCCGATAAAAACCTTTCTTCTAAGATCTTGGCACTTTGAACGTTGACGTTCAAATGTTTCGGACCTAAAGTCGGCGTAGAAGGTATACTATTATCTACTGATCCTGGAAAGCTTGAATAAGCACTCAATCTATCGATTACGGTAGATATGGAACTACCTGTATCATCAGATTCAGATTCGGCTATATGAAATCCGTTTTCTTTCTCACGACAGAATAGATCTGTATATACTTGAGCTTCTGGAGGTGTGGCAGAATGAATAGGCGCCGGTCTTCTTGGCCTTCCAGGTGACTGCTTTCCCAGAGGCACTTTTCTTTCTATCGTCGTATTTTCGTATGCTTTGGTTCCATTAATAAAGACAGTTTTATTTGAATCGCCGTTTATAAGCTCCTTCTTTTTATGGATCTTCCGTGGTGGTACTGGCGGAGGTAGCAATGATTTTTCAGACTCTTGACTATCGTGTTCAACACGAGGACGATTTCCGTCGTTCAGATGCAGTTTACCTTCTGGCGTGTGTCGCACCAATAATTTAACTGCTAGATTCGAGTCTTTCAAGCATCTGACGCATTCTAATCGCGTGAGGGATGAGACTGGAACTCTATCGATGCACAAGATTTCATCACCCGGCTCTAAAGGTCCCCAAGCTGCTCTTGTTCTCCCAGCTGGACTTTCAGGAGCGCACGATTGTATGAATAGTCTTCGGACGCATTCTGCAGATTGGACCCCGCCTTCGAATTTTAAACCAAAGCCCAGTTTTTCGCCTGGTAATCTGTAGACGGTGACTTCTTCTTCAGCGCCCTGTTGACCGATCGATAACACCGTCACGAAAGGCAAGTCCGAAGCTGGTTTGTTCACTTTGTTAGTCTCGCCTTCCGACGTGGTATTGCCGACAGAAACTATTGTGACAAAGTCTTCGTTCGCGGCATTTTCTCTGGTCGTCGCCGCCATTATAAATTATGAACAGGATCTTGGAGTGTTCTCGAGTTGGTTATCCAGCCGATGCCATCATCATCGGAATTCGCGTCTGAAACAACGATAAAAAAATATTTATAATACGTCTCTATATGAGCATAATGAACCTAAATGACTGTGACTACGCGGTATATTCACCGTACGAAATTGATTCGCCACGAATACTATTGTGATAATAACGAAAGATCACTCTTCTTTTCACGTCTAGTCATAATACTGGTTTTTTTGAACGTCAGAAATACGCAACGATTCCGATAATCGATTCGTGTCCAAGAGCGAGAATGATTGACGGGTTTTGTTGTGTAACAACTTATAATAATATAAGGTCAAGTTTAACGAAGTGATACGCAGGAATGTGGCTATTGTACTAAATTAAAAACGCGCCTGTAAAATAATTAAATTAAAAAAATATTTCCTAATGTAAAAGTGTGTTGAAATAATATTTTGTAAATATTTAATAAAATATATTAGTTTCGACGTTCCACAACAGATGTCTATAGAAACGTTTTCTTAAATAATATTAATATATAAATTAATTTACCACAAAATAGCAAAAAATTTCACTACTTTACTATTGATAAATTAATTACAAACTTTAGAAAATAAAATGTGATAATTATTATTTTCAAATTTATTTTTTGCAAATTATTGAATTAAAAACTCAGTTTAGATCAAAAATGCAAGAATCTGATTAAGTTTTAAACGAGGTTAGAAACCCGGAATTTTTTTAAAAACTTAATTTGGAAATTAGAGTATTATAAATTTACATGTATTTGATAATTTATTTTTTAAACGATAAATTATCTAAATTTTACGGTGGTATTTTTATATAAAATACGATTACGTTATTTAAAAAATATTTGAGCAGTAAATATGCAGTAATTTAAATTAAAAAAAAATAATTTTAATTTAGTATTGTTAATATAATTTATTTATTAAAAAGTGAAATTGAATTTACGATTGTTATCAAAAAAAATATTTAAAACTTTGCACCCAAATAAGTATTTTTTGAAATTTGTGTTATATGTAATAATATTACACCAAAAACATATTTTTGTTTATACATATGAAATTAAATGTCAGTTTACCTTAATATGCCAAAATTATTATGGGTCTTGCTAAAATACAGTAAATTCGAATGTTGACAATTTTCAGACTGCGCGGCTGAATGAGTATATTTTTTTTAGGTTAAAAAACGCGCTGTGCAACTAAATAGTCATTAAGAAATATTTTTTATTTAAATAAGAATACACGTTACTGATTTATAACCGTTCTCATGCTTACAATATTTGTTATTATCTACAATTTTATAAAAAAAAAATAAGAATATAAAATCAGTCAGTGGTTTTAATTTTTTTAAGCCTTTCACAATTTCAGTAATAAAAAATTTAAAAAATATGATAGTTTGAGTACATTTCACTGAAGATCTGAAACCATTTGTGTTGTCTTAAGCTTCTAAAGCAAAGTGCTTTGGCATTTTTTGCTGGTATTTATATTTAAATTTACAGTTATTTTTATTATAGTCACCGATACACGAGATTAGTGGGTTAGTGTGGTACATCTTATGGTACAAAGATGAAATTATTGGTATTTGAAGGCTAATATGCAATTATTTATTAAGTATTAGTAAAATTAGTATAAAATTTTCTTTTTTTAATTTTCTCACTATTATGCAGTTCATCAAGTCGTGAACTTAATTTATTAATAGATTCAAATTGCACTTTATGACAAAACTATCAGAAATTTTGTACCTAAAATATTTTTCAATCAAATTATGTTTATTAATATTTTGTTGTGTTAAATAAAACTAATCAATTTCCAACCAAAAAAGAAGTCTATTATTCATTATTATTAAAATGCATTTTATGTTTAATACTATACTGAATTTTTAGTGCTTATTTTTTTGCTTTTAGTTTAGTTTTAAGACTTATTTACAAAAAACATTTTTTTTATAATTTTGTTGATTGAAAAACGGTATTGGAATTTAAAAAATTGCTTTTATATACTAAAATTATTATTTTTAAGTAATTGAATCAAGAATATTTAAAAATATTCGCTATATTCACTTACATTACATTGCTTGAAAATAAAATTTGTACATAAATTAAATATATGATAATTTACTTTAGACATATTATTGAGTATATGGAATGAAAGCTTACTAAGCACTATACAACAGGCTTATTTTATTAATTGATTGAAATGTCAAAAAAAATTAAAGATTCCTGCAGGCTAATAATGCCTGATAAAAACGTGGTACAGCGAACATATGCTGTGACATCGTCCGAGAACCATTGTCCAGGCCATGGCACACATGTTATTCCATCGGCCTGTATAGTGTTAATATATGGAGAAACGTATAATAATTATTTTCAGTTTATCAAATATAATACCATTGATTTTTCTCAATTTTTTTGGATGAACTTGTGAATATTAAATTTATATGTTAACTAAAAAATAAAAAAATTTTAGTCTAGAAATTCGTGAAATTTGTGAAAAATTTTAATTCTAGAAATTGTGAGTGATAATGGCACGCGGAACGCATATAACGCACGTCTTTATCTCTCACTAACTCTCGTCACTTAACACGCGAGCGAGCGAAAGGGAATGTATCTCAGCGTACGCGCTTGATGCTTGCCAGAGTTTGACTTATGGTTTTAAAGAAAAAAATGATTTTACAAAACATTAGCTACTAAAAATACATTTTAAGTAGCTAATATCAAAATAGTTGTCTAGGCTGTTTTGATCTACGGCGAAAAAAATACGTCTAGGGTATTTTTATTATCGATTTTGTTTCGTCCCAATGCGTACGGGATGCGATATGGGTTAGCAGTATTTTGCCTGTAATAGACACGCGTTTCACGTTCGTTCGTATGCATAAGGCGGTTGAAAAAGTGATCTGCTCTAAGCTTAGATCCATGTTACGTTTTTTATTAGCTTTCTTTTGGAATATAATTACTTTAAATATTTTTTTTGTAATAAATAACAACTTCATGGATATGTATTTTTTAATTTGCAGTTTTATACTATTGAAAAATACCGGCTAATTAGGGGGGAAATGAGGTTAACTTCAAATTTACTGATTTATCAATAATACATTTATCGGGTAAATGTGCATGCCCTTAACCTACAGCTCATTAAAGAATGAATATGATTCAATTTTCACCAAAGTAGCGAGATCCGATAAATCTTGTATGGGCAACCAAAGGGTGAAAAACAAGACAAATTGGTTTTTATTATTTCATGCCTTGAAAACGATAGAACCTAGTTAAGTAGTCAGTGAGAGAGTATTTTATATTTCATGTAATTTATATCCAGAATAAAACAAAACAGTGACCATTGATTTAGAAGTTAAAGCATATGTATCTGATGAAGATACACAATAAATTAAAAATAGATAAATTTATATTTTGTAATGGTTTGTTCATGTTATAAAGCATATTGAGAGCCTCAGAAATGGTATAAAAAATACCTCAAAAGCCAAATAATCAAGAAAAATAAACAAAATAAATTAGCGAATGTTAATAATAAAAATTGGTAATATAGATTAATAAAACATAATAATACACAAATATTGTAAATAAAATTAAAGCAATTGAACGTTGAGATCTACTGATTTTTCTTGAAAATTTACTAATAATAGTAAATAATTATAGAAAAAATACGTAAAATTATATCACTTCTAGGTGTATGCTAACAAATTTTACTTTTTTACAATTATATTTTCCAATCAAATAACTATACCTTTTCCTAATTAAAAACTTATAGAATCTGTATTTAAAGTCAATAGAATTCCAAAAAAATATCCCCTTTCATACAAACATTTAAATAATATAAAATCACTTTTATACCAAAGAACGAATTACTTGACACTTTAAAGATCATTTATTTTCTAACTGCATAATTTTGATTTATTTCTCTGAACTATCTACCATCTAACAGGCCCAATATCTCAAACTTTATCTACCACACCTATCTTTCTCGGCAACTCGCTCGTTTCCATTACATATATTATTAAAATATATCGTAAAATCTAACGATTGAACTAAACATCAATAACGGTGACTTTTTTATGCATAAAAACATTTCTACACACAAAAAAATTAATCCGGTATAATATAAGCATTACGCTTAAATTGTTCGATCTGCGACTTGATGATATAATATTATTTGCAAATTGCACATATGGTAGACTTTGTGAACTTTTAAAAGAATAACATATCATATACCGATCAACAATTTATCGTATCAAATATAATATAAAAACTTTTCTTTATTCAAAAGTTCACCTAACTTCTCTATTAAATGCTTTAACCTTTAATTTCATTTCAATGCCAAACCGAAATTCAAGATTAAAATCGGTATATGTACACAATGGTGAATCATCTACGGCGAAAATTAAAAACGAGACATCGCTTCCGTGAGATCGTACAAGGTCAGGTGTTCTCAACATTTTTTCACTCGTTCCCATTGCACGGTCCGTATAATGAGATCAGTTCCGAATTCGATGTATTATTATTATTATATCACACAAAAACATATTACAACACGCGATACGAACATCGGCAATGATTGACACGTTACGCTAAATGTAAATATAATATTGGGTTTTATTAACGCTTGTAAAAAGTATAATGTTAATATATTAATAACGTATAATGAAAGACGAAAATATTGTCGTTCGTTCTGTGCAGTTGTACACACAATTAAGACAAACATATGACGATTGAACAGTAGTAATGAACTATTAAATCAATATAATATCATAAAATAAAATAAAAATAATAATAATTCAGAACTATTTAAATATGGTTACTAAATTTAATTTAATGTGTTATAAACGTATTTAATTTTATGGTTAATTATTGACTGACAATAATATTAACTTTTATACTTTAGAATAAAACTGTGTATACTACAAATTAATATTATATATAAACTGTATATTTGTTTATAGATCCTAAATCATTTAATGTATACCGTTAGGATAAACCTATGCATACAACCAAGGCTTTTTTCAGACAAAAAGTGTCGGAACATCTTGTCAAGCATTTTACTAAAAAAAATTATATTCAAATATCATTTAAAGTAGCTTTTCCTATGCCACGAACTGCATAAAAAATTAAAACTAAATTTTTATGAGATATTTATTCATAAATCTGACCTAAATCGTTTTGCATTCTGCCGATTCTCATGCGTAATTTCTTTTTATCAGAGCGGATTCTTAGAGCACCAAAGCAAAGATAAATCCGCCGGCCGGTTAGAGTAATAAAAAGTCATTTAAATACTTTCAATCTTCCGAGAAACTATTCATTTTTTTAAACATCTGCCACGATCACCTTCGGTTTATTATCTGGGTGACTTTTTTTATTACTTATGCAAAAATAAGTATTAAAAATTTGTAAACAATTTTTCGTCATTTCCAGACCCATATTAAAATCTTTCAAGAAGTATGCATATGAGGCATAAACCCACCTTTACTTATGCAGCGTTTTAAAAAGGCAGTGGTTATAAACATTTTAAAAATATTCGTACAAATTTAATTTTATATAATAAAAAAATTGTCGAGAAATGAGAATTCTCGATTTGACATTTTTATCGAGAAATAATTCTCGTTAAAAATACTAGTAATGGGTGTAAGATACAGGGATATCATTTTGGGTGGTCAGGTATCCCCCCTAGAAAAACGCATGGTATTTGATAAGATGCTTTGAATCTTAATAAAATCAAAATAAAAAATAAAAAAAGGAATGTGGTTGGTTTTTTAATTTTTTTAATGCTCCTCCCCCCCGCCCCTGAAACAAAGGACGTAAAAGAAAATCTAAAAAATAAAGTATCCCAAAAATAGATAAATATATAGTAGTTTTACCAGTGAAAATACACATATTTTATCTGGCAAATTATATTTTCACTAGCGAAGTGCAAATACATTTTCACCAGTAAATATATATTTCTACTAGTGAAAATATAATTCAACTGATGGCCACCGGTGAAATTATATGCTGCTCCATAATGTATACAAAACTTAATTTGACAGTCGCGAAACATCTATTTGCTGCTCAAACCCAAACCTAACCTAACTAAACCAAATTTTGGGCAATAGAAGGGTGAAAAAACAATTATCAATATTCAGAAGTCAAAAATTCACGTCAAAAGCAATAAAATCGTGTCGCAGTGAGACGACGCCGACACGATTTTATTGCTTTTGACGTAATTTTTTTAGTTCTGAGAAGAGATAATTTTTTTTTCGCTCTCCTATTGGACAAAATTTTAGTTGTGCTTCATTTGATTCTCACTCATTGAAAATCGTAAAATTCATCATTTAAATTGTATTTTCTTATCTTATGACATCATATTTACATAAAAATAAAGAAATAAAATATTAAGCAAATTGTCAATCAATTTTTAAACATCAAAAGTACCGTAAAAAAAGGTACCTGAACGCCGTTCCACCGCGTTACATGACAAAAAAAGCCCTGCATAAGATCTTAAGTTACGATCAAAACACAATTATACTAATTTTGTTTTATTTATCGCATTTTATTGATATTTGAGTATCGAATTATTTTTTTATAGATTCTTAATAATAACATATGTACCTATGAATAATGCATACGACAAAAACAAAGGTACGAACTATATATATACATATGTATATGGATTTACTTAAGCAAAAAATTAAATTATTTCATTTCATGAATTGCTGATTCAATATATAATAATTAATTTATTATATACAGTTAATCACTTATATTTAGTTGACATATGATATCAAGCAATTGTAAACATGCTCAAATCAAAAGAAAAAAAATGAGTATAATTAATGACGTTGGACCAATTGTTGACAATCAGCGACTATAGTTTTGCATCACGACAGACGACGATAACATGTCTCGTCATCATTGCAAATATTAGTCACGAACTATGGCACAACAAACGGTTGTTAACTATTATGTATTTTGGGTAGCTTTATGCATATTTCATGTACGCAATACACGTATCAAAAAAAGTACGAGTCAATCAAGAACATATTCACACGATAAATACGCGATGGGAATGATGAGATTCATTTTTGGGAATAAATCACATGAATAAATATTATATTTATCACAAAAAATCTATTAAAAAAATAGTACTCTGTTTAAATATTTTTTGTAGAATTTCATATTATGTGAATTATTATATTTAATGAGCAATTCGGTGGTCAACTTATGAATGTTCTGGTTTAAAATTGCGGTTGTATAACTATCGTTTCATCTGCACAATTATTTACAAAGAGAAATTCGCTCCGTTGATTCAATAATTAAAACAGTTGAAATTTCACTTTGATAAAAATCTATTTTTAATTTCGATCCTAGATTGACAACAATAGATAGGCACATTTTTCGTTTTGGTTGTTGTTTTAGCAACATAATTTAACATTTATAGTATTGACCAAATGTATATTTAATGCAGGAAAAATAATGACTAACATCATATCCGTTGAAAAAAATAATATACGTTTTCTATATTTATGACTTATTATAAATGGAATTAATTTTTAATACATTATTCAATTAAAAATGTTGAAACTAATTTAAAATATTTGTGAATTTATAAAATAAAAGCAGTATGTATATATAATATAATAGTATACACACATAATAATTATTTTTCTTACATACATAAATGTAGACATCTATGAACATAAATAAATACTAAAAAGTTGATAAAGAAATTTAGTAGAATTGAAAACCATTAATAAAACATATGTAAATTTGTTTACTCGTGGCTAACTTCAGAACTTTTCACACGGATTTGGGTTTTTCATGTATAACTGTGCGATTTATTTTAATTTATTGATTAAAAATATATATATAATTAATTTTTAAGTACTAAAATATAATGTTTTTAAGCTAAATATTTAATAATATTATATTGGCTTATAATTAAATAATAAATTAAAAATACATCGCCAGCTTCTTTAAGTTTATGACAATGACGTCACGAACAGGCAAAATGTTCATAATATTTAATATTTATTATTCGGAAAAAATCGATAGCTTGTTTATGTTCCTGGCAAAGGTGTTATAAACTTGCAAAGTACTGTCGTGAAATAAAATCTGGAAGATGTGACTTCATAAAGAATAGGATGAAGTCAAGGGCCGTTTATTGTCATTGATGAACTTGGCAAAAAAAACGTTTTGATATGCGTCTAATAATCTTTCTGAATTTGAATCATGAAATAAAATTATTGCAATCCTGAAATAAAATATATTTTGGACTTCGTATACTTTTCAAATAAGTATTGTACATAATAGAGAAAAATCATTAATAATTTATTATACGCAATTCTTTATGTTAGAAAAATTTGTTATAAATTACTTTTAGCACGGCGCTCACGAAAATAGGCAAGAAATTAATAAAATGACAAGCAAGTATATTTTTGGTGGTTATTTACGTGTCTGCTACTGACTAGTAAAACTTGAAAGTATGTATTATATAAAGCCATATACATACATATTTGACTTTTTCAATATAATGTGAAAATGGGAAAACCTTGTTTTGTCAACTTTGATTTTATTAAATTAATTGAGTACCGTAATCTTAGCATACATTTATTTTCTTTTGTGTGCATTTCAGAAATTAATACATATTCCACAACTAGTACATTCGCAGAAGCAATAGACACAAAAACAAGTTGACATGTGTAGAATAAATGTCCAAAATCAAGAACTAATGTTTCTTGAAAATAATTGTTTAACAAGCATTTCTCAAGAAAAGGCTTATTTGATTTGAATTTATCATTTGATTGCAAAATAAATATTAAACTTTTATTTCAAAATACATAGGAAAGCAGTCAAAATATTTTTAATTATGTTAACCTTTTACTTATGTTGCAAAACAAGTCCGCGAGCTTCGGTGATGTGTTCACAGTGTACTTCAGTGATATTAAATTGAAAAAACACGAATTTTATTACGAAATAATAATAATATGCGTAGTCAAAAAAATTCAGGAAATAATATAATACAAGTGCTGAAAAAACAAGTAAATACATTGGACATTGCAGTTATTTTGTATAAACGCAGAAATTAAATGAATCAACAACTTATTTATAAAAATTACATTAAAAACTTTGCTCGCAATTAGACTCGTATATACGTAATGGTAAATTGTAACAACTTGTTTTTAATTATTTATGTATTGCAATTATCTAATTTCTAAAATATGAACTATTTTATTCAACATATTGACACAATAAGATGAGGTGATGGGCACTATGAAAGATCTTGATTTCAAAAGTACTTGAAGTTTGATATTTTTTATATATTTTTTTATTAGCTGTGTTTGAAAATTCAACTCTACGAATATATTCCAGTATTTGAATATTTTATCGTTGAATATCACGAATATCTAAAAACTGTAATTAGCACTAAATTTTTACAGAATTATTTTTTCGAGAAAAGAAGCAATATCCAAGATGTTAATGCATTATATTATAGACAGTTATTGATGCAGGTTAAACAATCTGAATATATCCGTGGGAATAGTCACAAAGGAAAAAATTAAGAATAAGATAATACTATAAAGCAGAATTTAATAAAAAAGCTTATCAGTATTGTTTATTAACTGTTAGTCGTAAGCCCAATGCATTACAACGGGGTTAATCAGTAACAACTGGGTAAATCCATTAGACACAAAAAGTTTTAAAAATACCAGACTGAAAATTCATATATTTTTTAAATTAATTGGTTAATTAAAACATTTATGGAGATTAATTTTTGATACAAAAAGATTGTAAATTACAACATTATAGCAATTTATTGGTAGGAAAAATTGACAAATCGTTGTTGGTGTGAATTTAACCTCCCATTTTTGCTTCTTCTCGCATCCTTGCACAGTTTCGATCAAAAAGAGTTTTATATATCTAAAATAAAATTGTTTCTCCGAAATTGGCTACAATATCCGACGTGGATCGCTGTTTACACGATTTTTGGCACCCTGGGCAACACTCCAAATTGTGACCTTTCGGCATCGCTTTATGCAGAGTTGTAGTTTCCATGAATAAACAAATTTGCATCTCTTGTGTAAACACTTTGGCACACGATCAAGTGTTTGACGACACGTTCAACGCGTGAGTTCAATTTTTCGGCTTCCTGAATTGCCCTAAATGCAGTTATGTATATATATATATATATATAATAAACGTTAACGGCGAAAAGGCCCTTTAACCAATAATAATGATAATGAGATTTTAATGAACTTTTACAGAACATAACGGAAATAATAAAATTTATGGTTTATAAAGGGTTAAAACGCGCACATCGTTTAATATATAGTACAACAGTAATTGCAATTTAAAAATATGTATTATAAACATATGCTTGAAAATAATTTATTATGTTGTTTATACAAATGTTATGTTACTATATGCGTAGAGAATATCTGTACATAAACTAAACGATAGTTTTCTGTACACGCTAGAACATTTAAAATCGATGTGCATAAAAACATATTGCGTCAAAGTGTTCGCTAGTGTTTGTATACTTATTATTATTAAAAAAAATGTTTGGTTAGGTAAGGATTATTATTGTTAGGGGGTCGTTTTTTCTTTAAATACTGATACTTAAATAATATGATTTATTTATAGAACGTTCTGCTCTGAAATTATAGGGCAATGCAATTATTAATATCCAAGTATCTACTTGGATATTGAAAAATATAAAATATATTCAGTAACTGTTTTTTTAATAGAAGTAAGATAAATTGTCAGTTAGTTTATAACATATATTACATAAATAGTACACATATTTGATTCGAAGGATAAAAGTTAGCGATTGAAATCGCTTGTGAAACTGAAACGCATCATCGCAATGCATTGTGTTTTATTTTTAATTATTTGATTACAGCATTGCGTCGGTAATGTTGCGTATGCGCCTTATGGTATCGAATTACGAATTGCAATTTAATATGCCATATTTTTATTGCGCGTTCTGTACGCGTGCAAGGTCGTAAAAATGGTTAAAGTATGTGTGACATGTGTGAATGAATACGTCGACAATCGAGACTTTTTATAAATTAAAATTATGAACCATGAAAATGTAATCTCAAATATTATGCAATATGAACCGTTGAACTATAAAATGATTGAGTTATAAATATAATTTTATTCATAAAATGATTAAAAGTTAATATTGCCATAAAAACTATTTATCAATAGTGATATTAACCGATAAATCAATTTATGTGAAAATCATCTGACGCTCCGTGTCTAATTTTCAATTTATTTCCAGCATCCGTCCTTCTTCGTGTTCGCATTTTAAAGAATGCAAAATTATATAGTATGTCGAAATCTCGGTCAGATGAAAAAAAATACATTTTGAATACATAATAATAATATAACGTAATACGCTTTTCGGCAAAGTGACTAACTGTACATAATAATCTCGTTTCAAGGCTCTTCTGCGAAGAGATGCAACAATCCAGTTTTTCAACTTTGCATCTGACCCTCTTTTAAAAAAACTTAAGAAAATTGTTATCAGCTGGATAGAGGTGTAAGAATGATAAATGGCTCTGAGGTTGATAAATTTTTTATCTGATCTTTTTTTACGTTGCAGCGAACATCTGTGTTTGTTCGGCCAGGGTCGATTTTTGCATGTCAAATATATTATAATTTTGCATGTGGACAAAATGAATGGCACATGCATGCAATTAAACGTTTAAAAAATAGTTACAAGGCCTGAAATGATAAGCACAACTAAGTCCTAATATGGATGTCCTGTCTTGTTACTACAAACTCAAATAACTCATTATTTTTTAATGCACATTTAAAAAAAACTATGGCATAAAAAGCAAAATACATATTTTAATTTATGCAATATTTTTTCAACAAAAATTGTGAATGGTATCAAGTTTTTTCGAGAAAGTATTTATTTTATTTTTGTTAGCAACAAAAAAAAAGGAAAGAAAAAGGTAATAAGTCATCCTTGTAAGTTGATGAAAATGTAATAAATAATGCCTTTTGGATTAAGATTACTTAATATGCATTATTTTGTTCCCATAAATTTGATACATGCTATGAATATCTCATATCTCTAAAACAAGTTTAACGACTCCATAATCATTAAAAGCAACAATGCAGTGTCTAAAAAACTCTGCCCAAAAAATTGAATGCGAATGAAGTGATGAAAAAATATTTGTTTAAAATATGGGAGAAGAATTCAGTACATCTTACTCTTCTTACATGATAACCTTCCCTATAAAATTTACAATTTACACTTAAGGCTATCGGGTTTTTCCCTAATAAATCATTTAAACTTAGATTCTGTATCCATACTATGTCATAAATAAGTATGTTTATGATCAGCACAATCGATTAATGATATAAAAATCGGTAACTAATAGCTCAAAGACTTAGTTTTTTCAATTACTATTGTTTCTGGGAAATCTGAATTAGTGATCAGAAGAATAAGTTGTAATTTATTTTGTTAAATAAAATATTCGGATAATAAATTACATAAAAAAATATTTTGATACATGTAAATATATGTACTTGCAAGATTTGGTCTATTTTTTAACATAGGCACTATGGAGCTTGATGTACATAATGCCTAAAAACGAATGTCTTAAATCCGATTAAATAGAGAGCTCACGCATTTTTCGGCACCCAACGCGCGACAATATTTCGAAAGCCTAATTTTTTAATAACAGTTAAATAAACTTCTAAAATTGTTTTAAATTTAAAATATTTTACAGCTTATTGAAACGATTTTGTTTTACACTTCTTTTCGTCATTTTACACATTTTCTGCTACATCTGCAGTTTTTTCTTTCGCACGGAAAGATAAATTATTTAACGAACTCGTAATTTAGGAATATTCTAGCATAAACGCCAGTGAATGTTTAATTTTACAAAATCTCTCGTATTTTTAAAAAAAAAATCTGCAAATAATTTAAATTGGCAATAAAGATAATAATTTATTTTTACAAAAGGACGTTTATCGCCAATATTTTTTTTACATTAGCTAAATATACTCTATATCAAAATTTCTACTTTTAAAATAGACAATAATATAAAGTCATTAACGAAATAAATTTAATAAAATCATTGCAAATTTCAAGGGTTACTAAATACTTTTGCAACCTAATAGTTCAAAGAGATATTGTGGATTTCACTGCAGTAAAGTTATGAACTCGAAAGCAAAACCTGTTTCTGAATTTAAATCGGATGATTTAACATTTAACATGCATCTGTAAAATGAATGAATCTTATGTTTCAAACAGTAACGACATTTGAAAATTAAACTGTGACAGATTTTGTACTACCAACCACAATGAACGCGTAGTTTGTGTTTGACGTCAAAGTATTGACAAAGAATTTTATTCTATAAATGCAGTACATTCTGGGTTAGCGATCAAATAAGATGCAGTGAAGTGGTGCAAATGTTTTCTTTCTAAAATAAACAGTTATGACTGTTTCCAAAAAGGTTGAAAGACGTCGACACTGACAAGCTAACACTAATGAAATTAAGAACAATGTGCTTAATAATCGCCAAATCACGATTATAAAAATTCCTAAAGAAGTTGGCATCTTTTACCAAGTAATAGCAGCTAAAATATTCCAGGTTATATTTTTTAACAAAAACAACATCGTAAATAAATAGCTGATTAATTGTTGAATAAGGTCGCTGACAAATTAAGATTGCTACAACGCATAATAATAGGTAACGTATGAGTATGGTCCAAACTTTGAATAACGAAGACCAAAAAAGTACGTCAAATTCGATCGAATGTGAAAGTTCTCCTTCGATTTTAACAGTATAGTGCATCACGATTTTTTATTTTTAAGTCGGGCTAGCAAAAATAAGTATTATTTTGCAGTTTTACTCCGTTTGCATGAAACAAATCGAAGAAAACGACCAAAATTTTTTTTCAATTTTTTTTTAATTTTGCACTAGGATAACGCACTACTTAATCGTGAAGTTTTTATTAAAAACGACACAGTCACACAAAGCCGCAGATACCTAATTCCCCAAATAGTCTGTGACATTTTCCTGTTCCCGCAGATTTTTCGACCATATATATAAAGGAAAGTCATTGAGTGAAATGAATACTATCAAAAGTTAATTTTTGAACACACACATAGATGAAATCATATATGCTACTTAAGAAATTAATAATGCAAGTGTGTTTATTGAACGTATATATGCGCAGCATACAAAAAGTAAAAGTTTGTTTAAAAAATAAAAGTTATAAATATACGGTTCGTGACAATTTTTGTTGTCGCCGAAAATCCAAAAAATCAGATTCCTCTTATTTAAGGTATAACCTAGAAAAATCCAGTATTAAAATATATTATTTGGTTTTGTCTTATTATTTTACATTAATAAGGAATAGCAATAAAATATTATATTAAGTATAGCCATTATAAAAAATAAGTAATAATATAAAAAGAGTAACATCACCGAAAGGAGTCCCCCAATATTTGTCACCTCTATCCTACTGACGAATACTAACTCGACAGAGATTGACGCACATTTCTTGCGCAAATTCTATATTATTTCTATTTTTTACTTATACTATGTATGTGTATTCAGCATTTGAACGACTGTAGGCACGCCTCCTCGTCCCCATAGATAAGATAACCCATATGAGACTACATTCAAATTAAGACAAGAATAATGAAGGAACTGAACTCCCAAAAAGTACACCCACGCTTCAAAATAGCATGACCGTGTAAAATTAAAAAAAAACGCTTTGAGAACCTGAGAACGTATCGACAATGTTGCATAAAGATGAGAGAATGCAACATCCGAAAAAACGTGCGAATCGAACGTCTCACGGAATTAACCATAAAGCGGCAACAATAGAAAGAGCGGTACTTTAAATTGGATACAAAACACCCACACGGGAATGAAGTCGTAAAATATAATTTCGACCGAATAATAATTACCTATTTCGTTTCGCTTATCTTATCTTAATCGCGGGAAGGAAAAATGGAATTGCTCGGATGTATCGCGCACAAAGCTAGCTCACCTGTCGTTGAAAGGTCACATAACCGCAGGTATCGCCAAAAAGCGGTTCGCGTGCTGTGACATAATCCAGCAGTGTGCATGTGTGTCAACACACTGCCCGAGGAATGAATGGAAAAGAATGAATGGATGTGGAACAAATGCTTAGTTGTTGAGCAAGACGTATGATGAACACTGGCTTTTGTGTTGCATACGGAATTTTGTGTATTCAGGGGTCTAAAACTTAAATATTAAAATATTTGCAAATAAAACAGAATAATATTAAACTCCCACTATTTAAAAATGTGAAAGTTACGTGATTATAAGTATTTAGTAAATACAACGCATTGTGCACTAAGTATTAATTAATAAATATATATGAATTACATATTTTTATTAATAATATATAAATAATATATGACTAATCAAAGTAGAAATGTATTATATGTGTTGTGTGCCTGTATTAATTTCTAGTTCCACCAATTGCGAGATTCATTCATGAACGTATTTTCTTTTGCGTTAAAGTGGAAATAACGTGATGAACAAGAAAACTTTTCCAACAAGGTCATCCGTTGTCACTGATAAACTCGTTTTTATAAGCCATGTTTTATGAACAATCGCAAAAAGTATCCACAACTATTTATGCAACGATTATCATAAACTGCGCGCGTTGGGTGTTTAAAAAGGAAGCAGACGTGAGACTAGATGACGTTTGATTAAAAAAAATAAATAATATTATTTCATTTGATTGACAAAACTATCAGCATTACGTAGCAAAGTCGTCTCAATTCTTAATCCTGTAATGTGTTAAACGAAGGTTCGCTTAATGATCGTTACGGAAAGAGAATCTGCTGCTGAAAACTTGAGGCAAAAGAGGTGTCATTTATTTGAATCAAACAGCAGTGGATTACGTTATGAAGAAATAAGTGAAAGACCATCGGTTGTTACTTATAAACTCAATCATACAACTGAAGAAAAAACCTGTTTATGCGTGCGTTGAGTGCCAAAAAAAAAACAGGCACGAAAATTTTATGATTTTCGAATAATAGTATTTTAGTTTGTTAGCAATACTGCCGTTACACAATAAAACTTTAGTTACATTATTGTTGTGATTTTACAGTGAATGTTCAAGATTAATTAGTAATCCCTTGAAGTGATATTTATTTATTTTGTACGAAAGAAACTGTTGCAATAATTATTGATTACCAACTTGAAAATAAGTGTCAAGACTATCGAAAGCTCATCGCGCGCTGGGTGCTGAAAATATGAACAGGTGCAAATTTTTATGATTTTAGAATCAAGAAACTGAATACTTTTATTTTATTTGAATGACAATACTACCGTTTTTCTGTAGAAAAATGTCAGTTTCACCATTGTTGTATTTAAAATAGCCACAAACTGTATTTACGGAACGATTACTGAAAAATTACACTATCGAAAACTCGTCGCGCGTTGGGTGCTGAAAAAGGGAGCAGTGAAGATTTTTTTGACATTGAAATCAAGAAACGCAGGTCCACCAAATGCATATCTTGCAAAAAATATAAAATTAGATTATAAATTGCAATAATAATATTGCATATAAACGCATTTTAAATTATTAAAATTAATTTATTACTTTACTGATGTTACAATATCAGCTCGTTGATTGTTAATGTCTTCCCGTTGTAACGCAATACTCACTTAATTTATACGTAAGTAATCAAGATTGTTTATTGTTAAGAACCTAAGTTACTTTCACTGATTTGTTATTTAAATCTTTCGCTGATCGATAAGAGCAACTACTTTTGGGATAATTGTAATGCAAATTTGAAAAACATACATTAATTATTTGATAATTAAAATTAAATGAATATTAATATTACTTCTATAATGTTTCCTGTACTCAAATAAAATAATTAGCAAGGTAATCCCTATTATTGAATTATACTACCGTCGCGTCACAAACGATTATTTGTCAAATTATATTATATAAATAGCTAGAATTAAACAGATTGTTATAAAAACAATATACAAATAAAAATTATTTTATTCGTTTTAATGAGCATTTTTTTTGTATGGTTGTAAAAAAAACACAACAAAAAATTGTACTTTAGAATATTTCGTTGAAAAGAAAGCTTGTTTAGAGCTCTTTCACAGGTTATTAATTTAAAAAAATAATAACGTTTGCACTCTGTACACATTTTATAACAGTTCTTCAAATGCAAATGATACACAAATAAAATCATACAAAAATAAAAATAATTACAACATATTCATATTTAAATAAAAACAACATGTGTCATATGCTCAATTATATAGTTTAAATATATACATTACGCGGCTGGTTTTTATGTGGGAACAACACAGGCTCTCCTTTATGGGGGGACCTTTATTCTTGAAATTCGTGTAATTACTGTGACCAAAAGTGATTATTTAAAAATAGTGCGATTACACAAAGGCTCTCATTACAACTAGAACTAAAGGGTCTCCTCATAAATAACACGCAAGGATTCTCCGGTGCATTGAATGAATATTTATTTGTTCTGAAACGGTCAATATATCACAACAAAAGAAATAGCACCATAAAGCTACAATATTTTCGTTACCTAATTCACCTCGGAGATATTCATCAAGCAAATGTCACTTTCTAAAGGCGTATACCTATTTCGGTGATCTAAGAAGGAAGTGCAGCAATTGGCTGGATGATCACTGCATGACAGTGATTGGTGAGCAAGCTTTGCAGCCCTGAATACATAAGGACAGACACATGCAGTCACCTGGCAGACACTCGAAGAGACCAGCAGACGCAAGTCCACTCGCAGACAACATACGGTCATGAACGCTCGCACCAGAGGGATCAACCCCACCATACGAGCACCTCAACAGAGAAGGAGCAACCTCTGCAGTACCGCCGCTGCCCCACCAACAAGATCTCTGAGGATCTACCACCGACAAAATCGGGAGAAAACATCTCGCACATTAAAGTCTGTCGCAAAATGTAATATAATCTAATAAAATTCTCACTAGTCACACCTCACAGAGTTAGAATCCCAAATTCTAGATTTTTTGTATTATTGTTTTTATTAAAATATAATATTTTTAATCATTTTAGTATTATTTTCAGACAAATACTTTATGTGAAGAAATGTTACAAAAATTTCATTAAAGTTACAATGTTTGTGAGCACTGTTTAAGAACTATTTTTGATTATATAAAATGATACATAATTTATTTAAAATTATTAATATGATAATATACTAAATAAACAATAATTTTTAATAAACAATATTTAATATTTTTTCATGTTACATTAAAAAATTTTTTTTAGAAATTTTGAAATGTGGCTAATATGTATATTGTAAATATAAAAATAAATCACTTTAATAAATTAGCACATACTGATTAAAATTTGTAATTAATATTAAGCTTTGTGATTATCAAAACTAATCCCTCTTACTAATTAATGACTATCTATAAATTAAATAATTCATTAATTTAATTTAAGCTTTAATATTCAACAGGTCGATATTAACATAAATCACATTTTAATGTGTGATTAAACCATTAAAACAGCATTTTAATTTCTCATAATTATTTTCAACTCCAAAACCGCACTCTTAAACATTTCGTCTTGGACAGAAAGCAATCTTAAAAAAGAGACAATTTTCGTGAAAGTTGAAACGTTGATAATTTTCGCGAGTAAAAGGAGACGACATACCCGGATTCGAACCTTCGGTTTTAATTCGCCAGAAAGCCTCACGACGGTGAGGCAAAAAAGAGAGAAAAAGAACCACAAAATATCTTTTTAAAAAGCGGAGAAAGAAAAAAATCGCCACCTCTGACCCAGCACAGTGACCCGAATGCGGTAGGTCGGCAAAAACGGTCATCAGCGGCAAATGTCACAGAGAAGATTTAAATCTGAGCTCATCCCACAGATTACGCGCTTTAATGGCACGATGGCCGAATGTATCGACGAACGTCTTATAAACACCAGTAATAAGTAATACGCCGTCAATCAAGGTGATGGAAGACAGCGAATGACGGCAAATGACACAAGCACATTATTCTGCTTCTGACTATCAATATTTGCGATAAGATCAATAACAAGAAGCTAATTATACCGTCAGCTTAGTTTAATCATAACATGTGTACTATTATAATTAATCCCACAATTATTATATTTTGCAAAACAAAATTGGGTTTGTTAAAAAGTATTTTTAATAACAGCGATGGTTATTTAAATAGTTTCTGTGTAGCTACAGCATCCATAATTTTAGACACACGTAAACACAAATGGTTGTAAAAAACTGCCGAAATGTGATCCATACATCAGTGTCACTTCTCTGACGATTTTTATACCTTTATTTTTATACTTTATCATTTTTTAGAATTTTATCATTATATTTATTAGATACAAAATTAAATATAACGTATTATGACTGCACTACACTCTCTGGAAGCTGTCCGAACCGAAGTTACAACTGAAGTCGGCCGAGACCTACGACTTCGAGTAAGCGACCACACTGTTGCAAATTTCAAATGCCGTTCGGACGGCGGCTTCCGTCACATACAGCCGGCATATTTGCGCGCGATCGAAAAATGTGCCAAATAATCGCAATTTTTATATTGTCATATTATTAAAATTACGCTAGTGATAATTATAAAAGTTTGTGTGGGCACTCGCCAAAACAATATCAGTGAAAACTTTTCGGTCGTAAATATTCAATTTACGCAAAATCTTTGTCGGCTTTTGCAAAATGCCATAAGGCATAAAAATGATACTTCAGAATACGGACACCACATCTGTGACTATCCTAGAATTTGTCGCCTTCGATTCTAAATAAAAATTCGTTATGGTGTGACATTTATATAAACCAATCTAGGAAAATACATAAGGATTCGAAACGATTTTTTTTAACAAAATCTAGTACCACTAATTATTTTTTAATTATTTAATTTTATATGAAAAAAAATATAATAACGATATCTGTTAGAAGAATATACTATCAAAAATATAATTAATCCCTTTTGATGCCCTAAAATATTCAAAGATGTCAGTAAGAATCTGTTGAAATCCCCGATAAGCATGTGGTATTATAACTTGACCACGTGACCACGATGCAGCGCTCGACGTGCGTGTTAACCATAGGACGCCTACGCGAATACTGAAATTGAACCGAGTTACTCGTTCTATCTCAGTTTGCGAAACACCATATCATTATCTATCTCTCTCTCGTCACTTAACACGCGAAAGAGCGAAAGCGGAAGTATCTCACCGCTCGCGCTCTAAATCGGTCCCTTCGACTTCGAAGGGACCGATCCTTTTGCTGACAATGTTCGGAAGCGCCCGAAGCTGGCCTAGTCGACTGAATTACCCCCATTTTACCTCCCGTTCTCGGTAACCTTGGACAACTTCCGAGAGATTTTAGAGCGGGCAGAACCGAACTCGACCGAAGTAACCCACTATATTCTCCATCCTTGGCCAACCTTGGTCAACTTCCAGAGAGTGTAGTGCAGGCATTACCGAAGGAACAAATCTTACCCTCGTGAGCTATTTCAAGATTGTCAATTTAGTTTGGGTTGGGGTTACCAACAAAAATCTCGATTCTGATTAGAGAAAACTGTGGCCTAATTGCATTGACAGGCTTGCTCATGAACGGGAGCCGCCAATTGTCGATAAAATTATGTTCTTGGGGAAGACCATGGGACTGGAAGTGAATAAGGAAAATATTCAAGTGTTGGTGGAGAAACATGGAAGCTCACCATTGAGGAACTAATAGATCTGCATCGAAAGCAACAGCACGAGACTACAGAGGAGATCTCGTTCGAAATGAGAATAAGAAATGATATTAAAAATATCTGTAAAATATTTAATTTATCAGTGATTGAAAGTAGTGATTTTAATATAAATTTCAATATAAATATTTTTTAATTTTGGAACGAATCAACTATCCATTATTTTTAATGGGGAAATTTGCTTTGATATACGAGCACACATTTTGAACAAATTATGCTCGTAAACCGAAATTTCACTGTATTTTGATTTAAAAAATAAATCAATTGATTTACAAATATGATATCATTGATCACATATCACAGACAACAAAGCTAACATTTTTATTTTTCCTTCTAATACAATAACACATTCCCATATTAAATTGTAAGGAAAATCGTCATCAAAAATTCAACTGAAATAACAATACTAATTGAATGACATAATAGTATGTAAATATATTGCATTCCAAACCAAATTAATTTATTGATTCAACACTTCATTGCGCACATTAATTTTCTCGTTGATCTATTTAGCAGCGGGTCGAAATCGTACATCATCGCCAAGTTAAGCGTTCAATAAAAACGCAATAAATACCACTTACAATCCGCCGATTGAAAATATCCTAAGCTATTGATTTTATGTAGGCCTCCGTTCTGATTCATCTCGATATCGACTCCGGATGATCTCAATGGCTACGAGTCGATTGTTTGATGAGTCAACAGAGAGGAGCCGTCAGATCATCGCCGAAAGGTCAGTCATGCCACACAAGGCACACTTTAACTTGTCTAACTCGCTAGACACACAAATATGTGGATATACCATATACACTGGTATATTTACAATATCCACGATGATAAATAATTCAATACGTTAAATATGCACGTGGCTTGGAAAGCAACTTTGTAGAAATTTTCCAGCAAACACGAAATCAGAGACATTCCCTGTGCGTCTCGATCGTATGCAATTATGCCGTATGATTTACGCAGTGGTGAAAACTCGTTTAAAAAAATATTAACTCACACGTTCGATATTCAATCGATAAATAACGACGTTGCGTGAATATAATTGAAGTTATAATAAATCGATGGAAAAATAGATCATGCAGCACGCGAGGAAAATGAGTCAAAATAAGGGCTTGGAGTCACGAGCGCTTTCCTTGCGTTCTTAGTAAAAAAAAGTACGATCGTTAACCGTACAAAGAAATAAATAAATATACAAAGCCTTAAATTAGTGGTGTGCTCAACATTTATTTTTTATTAATTTCCATAAAATTCAATATTTTATAGCAAACACACGTAAGACTGAAATCAACGTAGAAAAATACATTACCTACAATTAAAGTCCTTGAAGGTCAATACTAAAGACAAAAGAAGGAAGTCCACGATATTATAATTGTAATTCCGATGTATTAACATAAAAGAGATTTTCCCAGATTTTCAAAATCTCAAGGATGAGGATCGTGAGAAATAATTAAAATTAGGTAATTTTGTACATACATATATTAAGGCAAAAAGTATTTAATTGTAACAAATGATGAACTAGATATAAATATAATTAAAGAAACATGGAAAATAATAGGAAATAAATTAAATTATTTAATAAATAAAGCACTCTCCTTAGGAGAAATGCCTGAAAATTTAAAGATTGCTACTATTGTACCTATACCTAAAATAAAAAATAGTAAAAAAGTTGAAGAAATGAGACCAATCAACATGCTACCGTGTATAGAAAAAATAATAGAAGAAGTAGTAATCAAACAATTAAAGGAATTTATTACTTCTCAAAACATAATATGTGAACAACAATCGGGATTCAGAGAAAAGCATTCCACTGAAACTGCATTACAAGTAGTGATAAATGATTGGCTGTTGGCTAAGGATACAAACAAAATCATTAGAGCAGTTTTCTTGGATATCAAGAGAGCCTTCGAAACAATAGACAGAAAAATAATGTTAAAGAAATTGGAGAGTATAGGTATAAGAGATATAGTTTTAAGATGGTTTAATAATTACTTATATAAAAGAAAACAAAAAGTTAAAATAAATAATGTATATTCTGAAGAGAAATTAGTGTCTTATGGAGTACCACAAGGGTCTAAATTAGGACCATTGTTATTTGTTTTGTATATTAATGATATAGTTAATAACGTAAAAAAATGTAAAATTCATCTATTTGCGGATGACACATTAATGTATTGCATAGGTGATAACATTAAAGAAATTGTAAATAATTTAAATAATGAATTAAGTATATTAGAAATATGGTTAAAGAATAATGTACTTAAATTAAATGAGAATAAAACTAAATGTATGTTTATTAATTATAAAAATGTGTTAGATAATAGTACCAAAATAGTAATAAATAACTCTAGTATAGAAATAGTGGATAATATAAAATATTTAGGAGTAATTGTTGATACAAAATTAAATTTTAAAGAACATTGTAAGTACATATTAATAAAAATTAGTAGAAAAATAGGTTTATTATCTAGATTAAGAAATATATTAAGTATAAATACAAAAAAAATAATTTACAATAGTATAATATTGCCCCATTTTAATTATTGTGCAACACTATTAAATATGTTAAATAAATTAGACAAACAAATGTTGCAAAAATTATAAAATAGGGCAATGAGAGTAATCTTAAATAAAAATAGATTAACTAATTGTAAAAGTATAATTGATAGATTAGAATGGTTGAATGTTCAAGAAATATTGAGTATGAATGTTTTAGTATTTATATATAAGTTAGAAAATAATATGTTACCAGAATATTTTAATAAGTATTTAATAAGAAATAAAGATGTACATAAATATAATACTAGAAATAGAGAAAATTTAAAGATAATTAAGTATAAGAAAACGAGTACGGCTAGGGGAGTTATGTACGGAGGTTTTGATTTATATAATAGTCTTCCAAGAGAAATCCGAAACAGCAAAAATATAACGGGTTTCATAAATGGAATAAAAAAACACCTTCGTACATATAGAAATTAATTTTTAATATCAAGTCTTTATTATTGTATATTTTTATTTTTTCTTTCTGTTATGTATTTTTTATATATTTTTTATGTATGTTTACTAAATTCGTTAAATGTAAAGATTAGCTATTAAGCTAAATAAATTAATAAAATAATAATAATAACAAAAAAGTATGTATTATAATTTCTAAGACTATTTTAATTATATATATATTATTATTTTAATTATATTAAAATAACAGAAACGCCATTAACAATAAAAGTATCAATTACATTGAACAAAAATTTACGATCAATTTTATGTTAAATCAGATATATTATATACATATATCCAACGTTTAAGACGTTAAACGTTAAGTAATAACATAAATAGAGTAGATAATTATGAATTATGTACAATCAATGTACGGGTATATATAATTCATATAATAAATAAAGATACAGTGTGTGAAATCAGATATACAATAGTGTTGAGATATCGAGCATTATTTCTCATCTGTGAAATAATTGCATTTTTAACACATGATTTTCAAATCACCTGATATCATAAGCTAGTGGTACTGTAATGAGCACATCAGATTGTGTCTGATTTAATGGTTATTTTATGGTTGATCGACGCTGATGAACAACGGTATTAATTCATGTTTACATTAAATCGCCATTAAAAATACCATAAATGAATAATTGTGTCATCATTTTATGCTAAAAAAGGTGTGAATAGAATAAAAAAATATTATCTTATACTTTTTCATTTCGAAACGATGTTTTTATTTTTTGCAACGATTGACGATCAATTTAAAAAGTGTGTGACTATTTACTTTAAATCAACTTTATATTTTTCACTATAATTAAACATCGGTACTTTATATTTTTTATTAAATAAATAATATAATTCTTGCAGTCACAGATAAATATTTATACATTTGGTGCGTATATTTAATTCACAAATATATATTTAGTTGGCATTTTTTGTCATCTTGAACTGAGTAGTTCTCTGTACACATATAAACAATATTTATACATAAAATCTAAATAGCATAAGGAAAAATAATATAAAATAATGTTGGTAATATCGTAAAAATTTAATATGCCTTTCTAATAGCTTTAAAATAGGCATGACTTTGTGATACCGTTACTCAATAGAATTTCAGATTCTGAACACTATTTTCGAATTAGAAAAAGAACTTTAGCGACAAAGGCATGCAGCTGAGAATCGTATACGTATATTTTAATCGATCTAAAGCAAATAGAAGACTGCGGCTGAGATCTAAAAGTACCAAAACAAATGTCACTGCTCTTTTTCCGTAACATTTCGAGCATACGCGCAATGATAAAGTGAAGAACCCTGAAGAATGCGATTTCTCGGACAAAGACGAAAGAAACCAGTCGGCGAGAAAGTGAAATACACACAGCATTCGAAACGTATAAAATTTGCTACTTCAGATTCGAACCCTTTTCTCGAGAGACGAAGCTCTCCTCGTCCATCACAGTGACCTCTGTTAATTTTCATGGTGACTTTCTACCAGCTCGAAAGCATTGGATTTCTGGAAAACGAGAAGAGGCAATAATTTGCGCCGGCTTATGCGAGGCACGCACAATCAAATGCAAACGAGATTAAAGCAAGTTCGAGAAAATGCAATAAAATGCTGTACATTCTAAGCTTTTCTCTTGATTTAAGAATGCTAAAAATGTACAATTACATTAGTCACAAGATGGCATTGAATTAAGTTGAAACTATACTAGATTACGTCAATTAAAAAGGATTCGTACTGATATTTGAAATTTATTAAAAAAAATCACAGATTTTCCTAATAAAGAAAAAATATGATATGTATTATAAATATATTATCCGTGTCTTAAATACATTAGCCTGGACAGTCTGACCCCCACTTGGCGGCATTTTATGTTAATTAAATATAAATTACAAAGATTATCTTGCCTTTTTTCTTGACAAAATCCTGGCTACGCCACTGAGCCCGGATAATCGATACGTTTTATATTGTAATATAATACATACAAGTAAAACTAGGATCATTCGATAACTAGGAAAGATATGCATATACATATAAAGCAAAAGCAAAGTTTGTTCAAGTCTCTATAGATTCCTGATTGCCCAGCGACAAACGTTGAGATATTGCCACAAATTATCTCATCTTTCGAAACCCACACAATATGAATAACCTTGAATATGTCAAGTAAGATTCTCACAGACTTTATACATTTATCATATAGATACGAAAAAAGTGTATCATGACAAACTCAATTAGCTTAATTACTATCAAACATTTGTTACACTCTGATACTAATAAAACATTCCTTCAACGTCAGAAGAATATTAGAACGCATTACACTATCTGTATATGAATTTACTTGAATATAAATTGCACTAATAGCAAAAGAAATGTAAGTATACTTATTTATATTTATAATCTACATAGATACACAAGGTCGAATCATTAGAAAGATTTTATGAGCTATTTTCTATTAATTGCTGCAATTAAGGTAGTTAACCATTTGTGTACGAACGAGTTTTTTTTATTTAATATGACATTCTGAATTATAGGAAATGAACATAAAAAATTAAATGTTTATATTGATGCATATTGTATTGAAATCGAAAGCTCTTTTCCAATACTGAAAATATTATCGTCGATTATTATTGATTATAAATGAAATTTACGTAGCTGCATGTCGTTTTGTGGTTAAGCATCTTAAATTCCATAACTGAAATTAATGTATAATACATATCTTAGAGTAGGTCGTCCCTGATGACTTCCACCATTAGAAACCGACGTCGTTCCACATAGCCAATAGGAAACTCATTTTGGATCTATATGCGATCGCAAAATTCGCTTTTGAAGCCCGAGGCTTTAGATTCGTGTTTCAAAACAAACATAAAAAAAATACATCAACAATCGTAAATTAAATTCGCTTCATTGAAAAGGCATAAAAAAAGTGACGTAAAAATAAATGCTTTGTTTTAGCGGAACACCCTGTGCGAAATACGCCAACGCAACAAAGGGTCATAAAACGGATAAATTTTGATATATGGACGTATCAGATTTTTTTTAATAATATAATTCAATAATAATAAATCTATAAAATTATATGTTATTATTAAAAAAAAACTGCACAAAGTGCTAAAAATCTGCATAATTTATTACATTTGTTAAATTCAACACATAATAGATACTTTAAACGCAATATTAAATAATATATTTTTGGGTATGGTTTGTCATAAAAATCATGACCGTCATGTGGTAATAATATTAAATAAAATAATACGAATCCTTGCTAATGTAATTTCGTTGTTTGCGGATACACAGTTTTAGATAATCTATCCAGCGAACTCAAATTTATATAACATATGTATACAGAACATTTTTAATTCACGTTATACAAAATCGATAAAATCTTGCATTTGCTATAAAAGTTAAATTTATTTACTCTAAAAATATGTATAAAACAGATGCCATAATAGCATTAAAATAGGCACAGTAATTGTTCCAAAAAATGCATTTTAAAAAAAAATATTCTCGCGAATCTATTGATAATTGAAGTGATTGATATGGTTGTGTGCTTCTAATATCGTCACGTGCGAGGTTCGTTTAATGTTCTGTGGCGACCATTCGGCAAACAATACAACGTTTCTCGGAACCACTTTTCGAGAAAAATAGAAATCGTTAGATTATCACACATTTTTTAGTGTTTCGCCAGACAATTGATCTTGAGTCGTCGGCCAGAGCAGGAAAGACAGCTCACTCTCATTTGTATTCGTCTGACGCCAAAGTATATTGGGCTGCCATTGCAAGCCAAAAGCACAAAAGCGGAAAGTCTTGGCCGATCGTCTCCATCAAAGACTGCTTTAAATAAAGCATCCACCTGAGAAAGGCCTCCATCGCAGTATCGAAGAATGCACTTTTATGTTGCATCCACGGAGAGAGTCCTCCTTAGAGAATCCCCACTTTGAGGGTCTGCGCCCCTCGAATAATTTGCTTCGAAGCTGTGTCCCATATACCACATTTAATTAGTGTTTTTTATGATCAATAAAATATTATAAAAATTGCTCAAGATGAGTCCTAAAACAAAGGCTACAACAAATTTGTTGCAATCAAAAAGAATTTAAGGGTCGATTTATTTCGAAGAAGGTCGTTCAAATGCTAGGAAACTATGCTAAATTATAATAGTATTGCTTGGTCCATAATTTAATTACTGTGTTGATAATAATTATTGGAACACCCTAAATGTATTAAAGTATACACAAATGTTTGGTGGTGTTTGTTCTCAATATATTATAAGTCAATCCCTGAATAAAATAACTTTTCGAATATCCCTCGTATATAGTTAAACAGCATATCGTTATGTAATAGAAATGAAATATTTCAGAATCTATAATATCTACATTCATGAAAAATATCAAAAATGGCTACTCGCCTATTGTGTTGTCGAACGGACCGTTTTGTTTGTATATCTTAGCGTACGTTCTCCCTTGAGTGGCGCTTCATAAATTAGATCAAATGGGATTTTTTCCCTTATAGAGCAATAAAATTGAACCTTCCTCCATTCCCTTCAAATGGTCGGAGGGCGTGAGCAATCCAAGAGAAGCGCCGTTCTGTGTAGCGAGAGAGCACGTATCGTTTTCTCAACGACTCTCAACATGCATAACGTATACATACATCGTCTTCTTGACGACCCTCCATCTGACGGGAACGGTCTTAGGATTTGAATTTTCTCGAAAGTGTCGATCCGCGAATCCAATACAGATATGTGTGTATGAATCTGACACGGATAAGTAAAGTGGTAATTGTCGATAACGATGCACCAGACCACTTTCGATATCCACACGCTTCAAGGTTATGATCGAGAATTATCGTAGATAGAAATCTGCCAACATCCAATGAATCAAAATGTTCAGAGCCATTTATTTAAAAGCCTATGTAAAGTTCAGAACGTACGTAATGGATGAATTTTAAGGATGTACATAGGACATTTTAATTCAAATTCAGGACACTTGTACATGTACATATATTCTTCATTATTAAGAGTGGCACAATAGCTAAAAATGTGCTCCAATATCTCCCTCGTCGCATCATCCAAACCACCGAAGCTTATACTCTGATCTAGCAATATACTCTGCCCACATGAAGACTCTCCATGATTGGTTCTACCAATCAATGCCCCCTTTTATTGTCGCATAGATCTCATGGAATATTTTTTCTGTCGAATATGTTAAGTGAGCGCTCGGCAGCCTTGATAAGTATTCAACTTTCTGAACCATAATGTCAGCACTGCTCTAATCAATGATTCATGAATTAGTAATCGTACAACTAAATTCGCTGGTTAGATTGTGTCCTTAGAATAAATTACTGTTATTTGACAATATCCATAAGTATATCATTAGTGCTTGTTACTAAGTTTATATGACATACAAAGCGATCGAAAGTATACTCTGCAATTCGAATGTTTGCAGAATATTATTTTTCTCATTATTTATCAGTCCATTTCTCCATCACAATGAGAAGAAAAAACTTCATCGTTTGTCTGGGCGAATCGACCATATGTAGTTCGTCCCAAGAAAACATTGGACAGCGACAGTTATGGGCCGAATTGCTACGTTAATATTCAAAAAGTCTATACTACTAAGAAAATTTAAAAAGAGTAAAGTTTAATCTATGAGTTAAACAATCAGAAAATAATTTTCCTGTACGACATATTATAACTTCAACCATTTTACAGAAAAATCTTTCGATTTTGTCGAAAATAATTAATTGTCAAAATGTCAATTATATATATTTATATCATAAAACAACATCGACTCGGCTAATTTACACATAAGTGACCTGATTTTCACGAAAATAACCAAGCGCAATCCAACTATTTTTTTATGTAGCTTTCGTTTTAATTCACAAATCAGGATTAGTCAACGGAACTTTTAATTTCTTCCGCTCTAACAAATAACAAGTGTGTTTAATTAGCACCTGTTTTGATCTTGATTATTAATAACTGTCAAAAGTGATTCTTTATTCTTATTACTAAATTATATAATTGTGAGTATGTGCTTTTAAAAACAATCGTTAAAACTAGTTTATTAAAAATGAAGAAAAGAGTATCGTTATAAACCAAAATATATAAAAGGTTGAAACATTGATCTTCTCTATATATGTATATTTATGTATAGGTAATCACGAAGCATAAGAAGTGTGAAGAACTACACTGGTATTTCACCGATAAGATGGCGGATCGATCACGAGGTTACCTCCATCTATAATAGTGGTCTGAGTGGCCAATAATGTAAGCCCTGATGATGACCAGAGGAGTCAGCGGACAACGGGCAGATGTGGGCCGACTTGGGCCGTATAACGGGACAAGAAGACAACACAACACACATTCGCAGCGTTCCAGTGACCGTTCATTCTTTAATATTTTAAGATCGCCCACTGTCCCTAGAACCCTTCTCGGACACTGGAGAAGTGTTCATCAAAAGCATGGAGAACATACATAAATCATTGGAATAATGATGACCAATAAGACCTCCCACTGGGTTCCTATTAGAGATGCGTCTTAACTGTCGTGTGTTTATATGGATATATAAATAAAGTTTGTTCAACTTACAATGATCATTGAGAAAACAATGGTTACGCTCGATTGGATGTATTGACCCTTTAATTATTTTTATATAATTAATCTTAAGTGTAAAACTTGAACTTACTGATATTTTTTCAATTATCATAAACATTAATAGTTACAAATGTGATTAATTATAGGATGTTGAAAAATGTAGTTTATAATTACTCAGTAACTGTAAAAATCTGATTGAAAAATGTCAACATCAATTTGATCAACATTTCCGTATATGTGTAACAGTTGTTAAATAGATTGCTAGTAATAGACTTAATTACAAGTAGTAATTTGATCGTCAGTAGCTATTTAGATACACGTAATCATTATTTTAAGTAAAATAATAGGTCTGCAATTATTTACTTACATATATGGTTTACTGGTGTTATTAATTTTATTTGGCATTTTACCTCTTTGTGGTTTATGGATCCAAAATGATATTATTTTTGTAAATTAATTTTATTGTAATCAATATTGAAAAAATAAGAAACAATAAGGTCAATTGTATATAAAAATAAATAAATAATTAAATCGACCAAATTAACGTATGGAGTATTTAAATAATTGACATTATAATAGATCACATTTTTTTTATCGAAACATATGATTACGTAGAGATCTACTGATGATTAATATATTTTTTTATATAATATTATGTAAAATAAAATTGTGCCTATTTTATAAAGTAGCACTATTCGCAAAAACTTTAAAAAATAAAATCTAGGCAGCGAACACCATAGCTTCCACTTTTTATCCAAAAAGCACGTACACTAAACTAATACAATCGTATGTTAGAAGTAGACAACCAGCTACTGCGATTTTAGATATTATTTTTTTATTTATTTTGTGCGAAATGGGTCGAAATATTTACATTTATAGCCGGATGGATGTGATCCAGACGAAAAACATTAAAACTAACATTGCCGCTTCACCAACAAACGAGACAACGATGTATCTCAGGACGTTATCTCAGGAAAATGCATTGATTGAATTATCGTGCAAGTTAAATTTTTGAAAAAAAATTTGAGAACGAATCTTTGGATGTATTTTGGATCGAAATGGGTGATAATGAGGAATATACGGAATTGAGTGAAAGAGTTATTAAAAGATTGCTGCCATTCCAATCAACCTATCTTTGTGAACAAATATTCTCGAGAATGGTATCAATAAAAAGCAAAAATAGAAATCGCATTCAATATTATTGAACGCGAATACCCCACAATATTATTGACAAAAATCCATTATATAATAGGTTGAAGTTCCCATATAAAATTACATCACTTCCGTCATCGGGACAAGAGCAGGCAACTTCACCGAAGTCAACCCTACGCCAGTGAAGACTTCCGGGACGCCTGCCTGGAACTTCGTTCTGTCGCAAAACCCCTGGACGTCAACCATACCAGAAGGAGAGCGAAGACCGACCGTTTTGGAACGCGGGCCGAACAGCTGATATTTTGGCCATCCAGCACAATCCGTGAACTTCTCTGAAGAACTACGGGAGATTATTGAAATAAAGCTTTGTCACGTAAATATAAATAATTGTAAATATATAACGTAAATTTATACCATTTAATAGTTATTAAAAACCTACATTGGTGACCCCGACGTGATTAAACATGCGAAAATGTTTTATTCCTCGCTTCCAGATCAAAATGGTAGTCACCACAATATGATATGTGTATAAAATCCTGAAAGTAACGTATAATATACTACATATACATATGTATATGTGTATAATATTCGCACACAGGGTTATTACTTTTGAGAAAACCACCCATAGTCGTTTCGACGTAATTAGTCGCGAGACTCAAAACTAATTGCTGTGTGTCACTTGGATTTTCTAAGAAAGCTTTTTCTTATCGGCGCAAACAAACCAAATTGCTTTTCCGAGTTGACGTCAATTAAACGGTAGGTATATATTAACCATTACTAAAAACTTTCATAATAACCATAGACCATATTTAAAAAGTCGCATTAAACTAACGTATTTGTGTCTTTTGATGATTTATTTTGAAGCAAAATTTTTTTTTTTTGCTCAAACAAACGATATTGCGTATCCGAGCGTACGTCTAATGAACGCAAACCATCAACAGTTTTAAGTACTTGCGTAAAAACAGTGGACCTCAATTAAATCAAAGTGCCTAAATATCTCCGCAAACAAGTGTATGTACTAAAAGGTCGATGCCAAAAGCGAAGGAATGTGGTGCTTAACAGGTACACAAATACAACATCTCTATATTACGAATTTTATAGGACGACGGCGTGCCAATATCACTGATTTTAAATCTACCGTTACACAGTTTTACAGTCTAATAATAAATGTATCAGACAATAACAATGCCTCGAATAATTAACATTAGTCAAAGACCAGGGATTGAAAGAGACGTTGGACTTTCCCACAGTTCTCAATAAGTCAAAACACTGCCATATTGAATTACTTCCTTTATCCAGAACTACCACACTTCCGACTTGTAATAAACGAGTTCAGTCAAGCTCGTACCAAGCAGAGCTAAGCTGAATTAACCCAGACAACACTTAAACTTCCCGCTAGATGGCGCGTTACCGAGGGTCTCTACCCCTAGATAATGTGCTCTGTAACGCGTGAGGTTTTTTTTATTTGTGTTAATTATAGAATAACTAAAATTGCGTCAACTTCGGTTAACTAGATAGCCGTTAAAATAAGTAACACGACAATGTGGGATTCGAAGCATATATTTTGATTTTATTATCGAGAACCTTCAATGCCATGAAAGGTTTGTAAGATTTACTTATTGAAAATATCGTTCAGTTTTTCTATATTTTCTAATTCTTAATGGAAAAAATGAAGAGTATCATAATAAATATTAATTTTCTTAGAATATTTGCTATCAAGTCGTTTCTCTTTCAATCTAGGGATCAATATTATTTTGTAATTTCTAACGTACACAATACATAAGAGACGCAATAAATTTCATAACAATTACTCAAGAGATGAATCAAACTCCACATTGAAGCATTGAAACGCGTCGAATGTGCACAATAAAATTCTCATGTCCATAGAATGACACTGCACATGCCATAAGTGTCGATGATGAACAACATACACGTGAGATTCTTTTATAACATTTTTCCATCCGACAATAACTCGTTTGTAATTCGATTTCAAAGATTTATTAGTCGTGGCGCTATAAGTCATGACAATTTTTCATTCAGACACTAAAAATACAAATGGCTAAAATTATGAATAAATATACGGATAGTTCGTTAACTACTAGTGTTTTCTAAACCAGTTTTCTCGACTTTCTTTTACTTTATAAATACAAATTGAAAAACATTCTGCAATAATTGATTAATTGTGTTCATAGGCATAACATTGTGTTGCGTTGTCGATTTTTTGTGCAGTTCAGGGTTGAATTGTAAAAAACTTTCACATGATGCAAAAAAATTGCGATTAAAATGCAATAAGCTCGGCATGAAACAATGTAACAAATTGCTGTAAAAAACGCTGATCTATCGCTGGTAATTTTTTTACTGACTAACTGAACCGAACTTAATTACTTCATGGGTAAAATTAGCAAATAAAAACGCCGATTCTTAGATTGTTCACCTCGTAGGCGTCTGAGATAAAATATTATCATTATGCAAATATGCAAAGATTTATAGTGTGATATAAAAAATAATAATATAAATATCATTGTGAGAGACTAGCTGTACTTAATAATATAAAAATCCCTATATACCCAGATCGATATACTGATATAATTAATATGAAATAAAAACTGAGAATTAATTTAATTATTCAATGTAATGTATTTTCTGTTTATAGATAAACGACAACTGAAAAAAGAAGAATACCCTAAAACATTAATCAATGATCCATAATCGGGATCGAAAGACGATAAATAAAAAATCAGACAATCGCAAGATAGAAGGCGTTTTGTACTTCATCCGAGTACCGTACGTAGGCGTTTTATGTCTGTCTACATTTTTATTTTATTTTGGAACCATCTACGTTTGTGTGTAGAGAACAACAATGGCTATGTAAGACCAGCTGCACTTGTCTTTTCAATAAAAGCAACCCATATATATTTCACACGAAATATGTTCACAATGGCGAGACGAGATACAAAGAGTTCATTGGCGTTTGATAGATGTTCAAAATCAGATGACCTGCTTTCAGTCCAAAAAATATTTATTACTCTAGTTATGTGCAATTATCTAATGATAAGCATTTGTTTTGGATACAGTATACTACTTACTACCTGAGTTGCGTGCATTAATGCACGCCTATGGATGCATACATGCATCATGGAAATAGATACCGAAAGTGCTTTGCGCTCTACGGTATTTTTTAATGCAAATAGCAGTGTATTGGTAAAGTTAAAATACCCAAAAAATAACATTGTGCGATATCATTTTTTTTTTTTCAATTAAATCAAATTTTCAGTCTACGTTCATTTAAATTTTAGTGAAGATTTATGAAGAAAATATTTGAATTTGTAATAATTAACTAATTAACTAGTAGTTAATGTTACGATGTAACTTAAGAATATTACCCTAATCCTCATAAACGTATTATAACAAAACTCGTTCAAACAAACGAGATTCTTTCGAAAATCCAATCTAAAACTTTTATCCTCGCGGCGCCGCTCTAATGACCTCCATCTTCCTTTTATCACAAAAATTTCTGACCTCATATAATTATCCGACGAACTTGCAAGTTAGAAAGGAAGGTTGCAAGTGCTCAGAAAGCTTTTATCCATCCACAGTGACAACACGAAGTCTTTAAGGTCGCGATCGCACATGGTATATTTTGACACCATATAAGGTAACAACAATTCGATCGTACACTTCACTTGAGCTCCCGTCATGAAAACTTCATAAAACACTCAATGGAAAAGATGCTGAATAAACTTAAATAAAGCCATTACGATGCGTGGGTGAATCGTTTGTTATAGCGAAATACTATCTTCAACGCTTGTAATTTTAAATAAGTGCGTTGGAGGTGTATGTTTATAAAATAATAATAAAACAAGATGCTTTTCAAAAAAGATATATGTTAATTTCACGTCTATAAAATATTTTATAATAATGTATTCTGCTTTGATTTATTTTATTGAATATGAATGAATCATGGTGTTTGTTGACTCACAACCATTAAGATGACTGTTTTTACTTATAGAATAATTTAAATTGACCGTACCTTTATAGGGTTAATATTAACATATGCATAGTTACACAATCTAACGACAGTTACACTCGCTCACTAATTTTAATTGTATCACGTAAATGATGAAAATGTGCAGTAGAAATTCACTGACCCACAAATAACTACGGGGTGCAATTAAAATAAACGTGCTCAACGATCTAAACGCATACTTAACTAAACGTTTGCTATCTCTAGATGTCAATCGATAGTTAAAGAGAAAAGTTTCACTCGATTACGTTAAATGATATTGTAGGATGAATATTTTATTGATAATAATATACTATTACGTTAGGATATATATTTTAACAACGTCCCTCAAATACCGCCTAATTTTGATAACAACTTCGTTGATTTCCATAATGTATTTCATAATTGAGAGAATAAATACATGAGCTTGAGTGGCTGAATTATAAACGCAAGAAATCCTTAGGGTAGTAACAATTTTCTTAATCTACATATTGTTGTAAAACTAGAAGCAAACAATTATATCGTACAGCAAATTTGTTTGCCTCTATGTAAAATTCGAAACTCTAATAAAGGTTTAGTTAGAATCACATTTTTTGCATTTTCAAACATTTTTATAGAAATATATACATATGTGAAAAAATATTGAACTCATTTAGGCTGTGTTTTAATCGCTATAAAAAATATTTCTAAATATTTTACATATTTATTTATAATACAAATATATCATAGTGCTATAATAAGTTATAGGTTTTTTGTTATCGTCTTTATGATTTTGTGGCTCGTTAGAATGCATTATTTCCTTTAAAACAAACCTGATTTTTTTACTACCATTTGCCAATATTCAGCAAATATATTTATTTGTAAAATTAGTTTTTTCCTAACATGTATATCTTATTATATGAACATGCACATACATATGTGACATTCTTTTAAGAGACATAATTAGACATATTTCACACACATTTTTACACGATATTTATCCGTGAGATTAGGAAAAGCTAGGAAAACACGATTGACATTAAAAACATTAGGATTTATATGAGATTCGACCACAGATGTTAGAAAAGGACATGCGTCGTTTTAATTAGGTAATTTTCGATATTAAAATTATATAAAAATTTAATGGTCGATAATGAAGAACTAGACATTAAAAAGTCAGTGCAAAATATTACAAGTGAATTATGTTACTAAATAATAAATAAGCGAAAAATATTTTAAAATAGCGCCGAGTAATGTATATTTGTGTCATTTTAGTTTCTCGTGTGAACGCGGGTGACGCATATTTGCGTCATTTTAACTATTCAAAAAATATTATTTATACCTTTGACAGTAAGTGAAAAAATATAATACATCAATCCTTTAATTTATAAAATTGGATCATTAGTGATGATCCAATTTTAAGTTAGTAAATATTTAATCAAAGCAAAAATGTTACAAAATTATGAATTTTACACAATTTGTGGCTTTCTAAAAATATTTTTTCCTTTGCATTAAACAAGCGCGCGTGCTAATTGTGTAGTGGAGCGGATTAGAAACACTCGCAGAAATGAACTTTGCCAAAAGGGACCTGGCCATACAGTCGGTGACAATACCAAGGAATATATGTATGTATATTTAATACGATGAACTGTACGACAGATATGATTCTTAATCTCTAATTAAGAGTATGAAGAGCGAAAGACCTTCTCTAAATCTAAAAAAGTATATAAACTTGGAACACAGCGTACTGAAGTCACTTTTACAAAAAATACACTACCTTAATTAATTTCTACAAGATATGTCAGATTAGATTTTTCTACCACTTCGCTTCCAACTTGGAACGTTACGCCGAGTATCGATCAGGACTAATCTAAAAAGACCGATTTTCACTTCACGTCAGACCTTCTCCAGCAAAGTAGTTAGGAATCCAAGAACTTGGCCCGATCTTCGGCGACTACTAAAAAACTACGAAACGTAGTCTACGGCAGGAATTATCATGTATACATAATAATAATTGCACAAATTTTACGTGAATTGAAAAACTGTTTTTATTCAAAAAATATTTATACTGAAAAAATTGTATATATTAAACCTGAATAAGCAATATAAAAAATAAAACTTGCTTATAAAAATATTTATTTAAACTTCCATTGTAACCTGACAGGCGTAAGCCCAATGCGTTACAACAGGATAAACCTGTACCAATTGAGTATGTCAATTAGACATGATGAATACATAAGTAAGTATTAACCACCAGACGAAAAGTCTGGGAATCGGTAACATACATATTATTAATTATAAATCATTATGTGTAATATAATTTATTATTAATAGGTGTCACTGCAGCTGGAGTCAGTTTTTAATATAAGCGCATTTTAATAAATAAATATTCGATTGCCGCTGCCGGGGCTCGAGCTTGCAACTCCAGAGTTACTAGTCTGAAACGTTACATACTGCGCTTTTCCGTCCTTAATATGTTAAACTAGAACATTTAAAATGTGTCCTTAATAATCTTAAATCATTACATTCAAAACGAACTTTTTTTAAATATTTTGATCCAAAAATGCAAAGCTGTAAAACTGTGTAATTAATAAAACAGTTGCGATGATTAATATTTAAAAATGTTGAGAAGACTCCCACGAAGGCTATAATTATTGTCATTAGCCTTCATTGTATTCATAAAATATATAATCTAGTCTAAGTGACGTTCTATAAATCTTAAAAATAACGTAAAAAGATAATTTACGGTAAACGTGCCAAGTTCAAGTTAACTAGTTCGAATGCCTTTCCCGCGTCACCGATTGTGCCCAAATCGAGTTTAGACACAATATAACGGGTGCGTTTTTTAGCTAAATCGAAGTCATCAAGAGTCCATTGTGTTCTCAAAATAATAGCAATAATAATAGCAGCCTAATTATAAGAAGCGGCTAAACTGCGCGTCTAATTGTTACTAATTGTAACGCTCTCGAGTGCGTGTGCGTGCGGTTCGAATTCCGCCGAAAGAGTTAAAGTTAACCGTTGCGGTACCGAGTGAAAACCGGCCGCTCGTAAATTAGTTGCTCTGATGAAATTTCGACTTTAATTTATGTGCGGGTTACATTACACGATGCGCATGTGTGTTCGCGTTGAGCAAAAACAGTTATTGCAGCTCTGCTAGATTAATTGTCGTACCTTCCGCGTTTCGGCGGTTAAGCGCCGACATGGTCGTGGATAAATTGAGATTGAATATTTTTTGGTAATCCGATAGGTTTTACTGAATAATTTATAGAATTTTCCTACCCCGAGGATTTTCAATTTAAAACAGAGCACATTTTTAAGTGCGTGATAAATATTTTAGACCGCTCAAGATCGGTATTTAAAGAAATAATTAAATGACTCGAATAAATGTAATTCTGCTGCTGGGAATCGAACCTAGTATCTTTCGGTCATTAGCACGGTATTCCACGAATTACATTACGCCAATATTTTTTATAGATAGCTTTATACTAAATTGTAAATTAATCGAAAACCCCCCAAGGTAAGAACGTGTTAGCTAAGAGGCCATTATACGTTTGAGCCAATATTTTTATCAGAGCGTGCATAACATAACCTCAAATATAATTAAATATATTGATAATGACTTACTTAATTCTATCACAGACTTTTTTTTCTCCTCCCGAAATATGTTTTGATAAGCACGCGCGAATTCACAGAAGCTAATATTAGCCATACAATTTAATATTTAACACACCCCTATCATCAATTATGCAATTATCTACCATAGAAAAGTGCACTTAATATATTTTTAATTTACTAGTTCTACATCTGGCGATCTTCGAGCAATGTGAGTCTAAGTTATACGAATCTATCTACCAAACAATGAATGCGAAAAAGACTGTTTTGAGATAACGCATAATGTCATAAGACATAGTTTTCATTTGCCGGTTTTACATATTTATTTATTTATTATTACAAATTTGACCATCATGACTTTGCAGGTTTACCCAATGATGGACGCTACGAACTAGCGTATCGTACAAAGCGCGATTTTCCAACAAATTGTTTAAGTGACACGCGCTCCGCGTTAGAAAGCCGAGCATTCTCAATGATTTATCATAAACTTTTGCGATATGCATAATAACTCTTTCAAAAAAGGCGATAATTAATTTGAAGAAGCACACGAAGCTCAATCTAGTAGATAATATAACCTTTTTTCGACTTCAAAATCACTATGTATCCAAAACTATCGCAGTGTACCGTTAAATAGTTTAACCTCGACATTTTATACTTTGATTTAAAGCACACAACAAAACTAAAATTGAATTACATTTTTAGCACATGGATCTTGAAAAGTTTACTGGCTAGTCAATATGTGAAATAATCTATATAAATAAAAGGCAATGTTGGTATGTGTGTGGACTCGAAAGTCAAAAACTACTGAACCAATTTTACTAATAGTTTTACAGTTTATTCCTATTAGTGCCGGGAGTGTTTAGAGTGGTAAATAAAATTAATATTGTATATTCAATTGATTTTGTAATTTATCCAGATGACAGAAATGAAACTAAAAAATAAATAAGTATTTAACACAATTCAATAATTGTCATTTTAATTGAATAACTAAATTGATATCGAATTTCAATTGTGTTTATTTAATTAATATACATATAGTATACTCAAATTGAACAATAGCGAAGCATTGCAGTGTTCACTAAAGTTCTAAGTTTGTAACGTGTATTAAGATGTTCTACTTTCAGCAGAAAAATCGAATAAATATTAGAAATATATTAATATAACATATAAATAGTTTACAATTATTAAATAACTGACTAATCTAAAATTGCCAGACTTGATTGTTTGTCTGAGCATTTTTACAACGCTAAAACGCTTTGGGCTAACATTTTGTGTATTTCAGTGGTAGATTATTAATATAAATATGATATATAATGATAATACTTCAAGTAGCTCATAAATTTTCAATGAATTTATTGATACTAACATACGTTATTTATTATTAATATTTATGTTCATATATTGTAAAATATGCACCGCAAAGTTGATTGTTTTTTATATAGGTGAGGTTTTCTAACGTGAACCGGTATGAATGAAATTTAAAGTCCATATCTTGTACATTCAAGCAAGAAACTTAACCACAAATGTGCATTATAGAACTTTCTTGGAGATTTCACGACGATCGCTTTCAATAATCGCGAAATTAAGATCACGGTCGTTTATTCTCTTAATTCGCCGTTTCGAATTGCAATCGATTGGCTTAATTGCAAAAAAATGCCTCAATAATTTAGATTAGAAGATTTCGCCAAAAAATTTAGCCGACTATTGAGCGTAAAATCTTTCGCCACTTTCTTCTCATCTCGACAATAATTACGCGCAAATCTGGCGATGGAAACAGCATCCGATCCGGATAAAACGGGACATGGCGTGCCGGCATGCTCGCGTGTCTGCTTTGCTTTTTGGCTCTTTTTTCGCTCCGCCGGCACCAAAGTCAGTTCGGACAATGGTCGGACAATTCGTGCCACTTACACATTTCGTTAAGCAACGCCAAAATTCAAGGTCACGGCGGCAGTGACCTCCGAAAGGTCCGGATTATGGAATTTTGTCTCCCATAGTCGCTGTGGAGAGTGCAAGGTTTTCAACAATCTCCGATATTCGAATGCACCCAGTTCAAGACTCAAGAGGTATGAATGAAAGGATTTTGGAATTCATGGCATTTGTAAATGTATGGATATTACACTTTTGTTACAAGATTTATTACAAAGAGTTCATGAACTGTATTCTGAAAGAAGAAAACTTTTTCTGTCTGGCTAAAAATCAATGTGTTCGTCGAGAATAGAAATAATAAAGGCAGGTGTTCTTTAAGCGTTTACTTTAATAAAGGCACTTTACTTTTATGACCAACATAATATGAGATAAAAATTATTGATATAATTATAAAACAATCAAAACACTTTCTTACCATTTATTCGTTCTTTACATTATATCGCCTGTTTCATGAATATTTGTTCCAGAAAACTAAATTAATTTATACAAAATATTTAAAACCACACTATACATCATTATAGTATAAACATCTGACAGTATTATTAATTATTGAGCATTCCATTCATCGACTATGGAAAACTGTTTCCACGTGAGTGGGTACGCAATAATAAATTAAAAATTTCTACGTTTATGATATATAGAACCATTTCTTTATTTTTTTTAAATATGGTTAAGAATGAGAGTGCTATCAATCAATTTTACGCGTAAGTTAACAAAGCTTACAAAATATTTGAGCTGTCAGAGATGCAATATTTTTTAATACAAATGTATATGTATTCAATATTTATATAACAAGCGATAGTATACGATTTGTTCATAATGTATGTACTTAAAAAAGCTTAGTAAAGTGACCATTATGGGTCGAATTGCATTTGCCACAATTACAAAGACAGCCTTTCTAAAACCTATATTTTCTTTCACCAAACTCTGCATTGTTATATTGGTGTTTTTTTATATTAGTTTAAAAATGCAAAAATGAATGCTAAATCAGAAATATTCTTAGTTAAAATATGATTCACATTCTTAAGAAAATAATATAATACTTGGTCCTGACCATTTTTTATTTCTTAAGACAAATGTTTATTGTTATTTCATTTTTGTGTAACAATTTAGATCGTCACGTACAATTTATGTAAGTTAGTTATACGTAAAGTTGATGTTTCTATTGGTGCATCGAAGGGAGAAGCGGCGACCTTACGATATTCGATGGTCTCGAAATTGGGTCAGCCTAATTTTTTTGGTTAAAGTTTGTAAAGTCGAAGTAAGAGAGTTCTTAAAGTTCTGTTGCCTTAAACTCCGAAGTGATATTTGAATGCGAATTTGAAGAAGTAATCATTGGTTTCCCGTGTTTCCGTATTTATAAATATAGCCCCTTCAGTGATACGGCCAATTACAAAAGGGTCGCAAGCTTTGGAACAAATTTCCGTTAGCAACTAGAACAGATTACGAACGGTCGTTCTGGTGGCAATCTCGAATACACCTTTTATTCTTTCTCAAGGCATTTGCGACGGGGACTTTTAATATTTCTGATACATTGCAAGTATATAGACTTAATCTGCAGAAAGTTTTCTCACGGTGGTATCCTAGTTGAACAAAGAAGCCCATTTTTTTACTTAGACATTTAAACCCCGTTTTATATACCACATGCCGAAACTGGTTTTGTGTTTATGATTTAATAGGCTAATATTTGAACTGAAACTTTTAAGACCTGACGGTTTATCCCTCTATTGGGTGATCTAATTTTTGTTTAGAAGTGTGGGAGTTTTCAACACAAAAGTGTGAAAAATATCTAAGTCGTCTCGAAAGCAAGGACTAACAATGGAAGCGTGATCTTGGGACTTGTGACGTTAATAATTATTAATATTTCTCAGACTACCTACTATCACGTAAACGCCCGTTAAAAACTACTTATTGTTTGGAAAGGATGCGCGATACTTCACAAAAAATTTACTCTTTTGTTCACGATCTGGCAGTAACAATTTTAAGGCATAAACATATTTTACGGGTGTGTCCAAGAAGCAATGCAATTGGCCCGGCAACATCCTCATCTGCGATTCTTCAGAGTTGTCTCCAACCAGCAATATAAAATATGGGACACTTGGTCACAGGGAGCAGAGGGGCAGATAGACAGATGATCCAGAGACTACACCAGATACGCAAAGGAATCACAGCATGAGATATATTGCGGATCTTTTAACTTCATCACGATAAATCACAGACGACGATAATTTAACTTGAAAGCTATATTTACATATACATATGTGGTATTTAATATATACTTATTTTCCAAGTTTTCCAGCGTTTATTTTGGCTGCAAAGTCACTCCCCTTCGGTCTCAAATCCCGACTAGTATTTATTTGTTAAATATTATAAAATTCACACTATGCGACCAAATTAATCTTAACGTTTATTCTTATGAAATGGCAATTTATAATTTAATATATAAAAAATAATCTGTGCGGCCAAATACGCTTACGCCATAATGTAAATTTTAGGTTGCATAGCAAAATAAATGTTTCTATTAAATATTAAAATTAAAATTGTACATGAGTCCTAAAAATACGAATCTCTGTATGATAATGAGCCGATTTTAAGGCATAAGAGAAAGAAAAAATCAAATTAGCCCTCAAATCTCAGAATCCCGGAACTTTCGGAAACCATGTTTTATTCTGCCCCACTAGAGCAAATCGGTTCGACAATCAAAAAAATGAAAGCCATCATCGACGGCTTTCAATTTCATATAGACACATGCAAAAAGAGTGTGTCGAATGACGCCATAATGGAAGTGGAATATGTAGCAGAAGAGGAGAAGAGGAAACGTCCGTCGAGAGAACATCTTTTACGTCTATCGAACGATAAGTGGAACAAACGTGAGTGACATCACCTCCAGCCGCGCTTATACTATATACATATATAGTAGTATATGTATATAAACGAACAGTTATAAAAACGAAAAGCAGTTAACGAGCCCCTTGACATTCACACACGAATCTCTCATCGGCCAGAGATGGTGCAGAACCGAAATACTGGACCCGACCCGCGGCCATTGACTCGTTACACCGGTTTGCATTTTGGGCTAGCTATTATAGTAGGCCAGACATGATTTATTTATTTATATAAAGGCTAAAAAATTCAATGTTTCGTTGATACGACCGAAACATATCATACATCTTATTAACACTAATACGACACACTAGTGAAATTCGACACGATTTTCTCGCATCGCTGCGGTTAGAAGAATTTCGTTTGACCCGTAAGATTTCACGTTATAAAGGTGATTCACGAATGTTGATACAAACAGAAATATTAATATTTCTGTCAAATATACATACATATATAATTTATATTTCCACAATAATTTTGAAAAAGAATTTGTCTCAAAAATATCGACAATTTTGTAAAAAAGGTCCGCTGAGTCTAAAATATTTACATACTGGCTCTTTAGAAAAAAAGTTTGCCGACCCTTAGTACTGTAACGTATAGAAATCAAATGATAAAGTTTTCGATTTACCCTTGTATTTAAGATAAAAATAATATATATTCCTTGTTCTTTTTTTTGTTTATCACGTTTGATAAAATCCTAATTCCTTCGATAGTATATAAGTTATACATACATATGTATGTATATATGCATACAAATAGTTCATAACATAAAAGTTCATATTATAAAAATACGTTTGCTAAAAACTAAGCTTGACATCCAAAACAATCTGTTTTAAAAATTCAATTAAGCCAATATAAATGTATATATTTTCATATTTATTTTGTAGTAATATTCGATAACGATTCTATATATCTAATACGATTAAAATCTGGAATTTAAATAATAAAAACATTGAAAATGTTGTGGCACCCTTGGTCGTAATAACTTTATAAACATCCGGTGAAAAAAACTGCGTAAGCATTCTGGAACAGCGGTGACCTTCATTGACAAAAAATACAAATGAGTAAAACCCTCAACCTGTGGGTATTATATATTATTATTAATTACCGTATATTATTTTAATTTAATTAAAACATAATTACAATAATCTTTTATACGACAAAAACTATTTTAAGTCAATGGGGGAATATTTGAATAAAAAAAATCACAGTAACGGAAAACAACATTTGTACAGTATTGTGTAGTATACAATTAAATATTATAGCATAGTATTACTTAACTTCTTATTGCTAATAACAAAAAAAAACTAACACCGAGCGACCAAACGTATCATTATATCGCTTTAAAGACGCATTTTCATTTGCAATTCCCGACTTTTCTCACAAGAGTAAAATGGCATTATGCAATCGCGATCATTCCATTCATTGTGCAACAATTCGATTGCAGAGAAAAAAATCATAACGAGAGATGCTGTCCGTTTATCGGCGCGTGGTCAGCGTTAGCCCATAGGTCACGGTGGTGAGTTTATGAACGAAACTGGAAAAAAGCGCGTGCATCAGTCACAACAAAACAATGGAGAGTGAAACCGTAACGTCATGTGCAACCGACTAATTAAATCGCAACAATATGGGTAAAAGTGAAGACAATCAGCATACCGTGCAGTTTAAAAATAAGCTCTTCGGCGCATTCCAGACATGCGATCGGTCCACGGCCTTTGATCCTTTCACGTCTTATTAGAATCGTGTCGGTTCGCAATAGCAAAGGCAGAAACCGAAGTGATGTTTATCTGGTATGAAAACAATTTTAAACAGTGTCGTTTCGAAAACGGGGCGATGCACAATGGCGAACGGCTCGGCTGCAACTAATTGAATGAACGCTGAACCACGGCGCATAAAGTGCAACGGCACTAATTCAATTATTCTTAAAATGGACTTATCGTTTCGAACAGGCTTCTTCTTCATCGCCAGGAAAACGAATTCAAAAAACGGTAAAGTATCGGTACTCTCATCTCTTACATTAACTACATGTGATAAAAATCTGTGTTTAATTCGGTGGAAATTAACAAAAACCAGTGAAAATTAGCATAGCTAAAAACGATCTACGTTGTTTTTATATAATAGCTTAAAACATTACAAACGGCTCAAATCGTTCTAAAAGTGAAGCGAATAGTAACGCAATGAGAAAGCGTATTATTGGGCAAACAAAGCACAAAAATCATGTCAGTTAACTTGACTGCGACACGTATAAATATATACGTAATAATATAAAATTAGGGTTAAAAAGAACATCTACGATACTATATCATAGCTAGTACATATGTATATCATAATTACTGATTCTAGCTGATGGCCTAAACAGATCATCAGCAAAAATTGCAATAAAATAACTTCGTATTTGTATTACAACTAGGTGGTTGCGAGTCGTAAACGTAAGTTAACCTCCAAAATTGTTTAAAAACTGCTATTTTAAACTTCACTAAAGCTTTAATAAATATAAATTTTAAATATGATACATAATCTGCTTGATTTTTGGGTAAAAAAACTTTGTTCTCACTATTCTGTTCCCTATATAAATCTATTATTCCAAAATAGCTAGATATCACAACAAAGCTTCTTAATAAATTTTGCCAACTTCATTGTCACAAAAATCATAAAAAAATGTAATATTTTATACTCTATTGTATTAGTCATATAAACATGAAAAAAATAGGAGATAAAAATAACAGGTAACTCTTACAATTGTATATCATTTTTCAATAATACTGTGGCGACCATCAGACAGATTAAAACACTTATTGCCGCATTATTGATGAAAAAAGCGTTAAAAGCGCAATACACAAAATGCTATTAGTATCTACGACTCATCGACATGCAGGAGGGAAAAAATCATAGCGAAAATATTTTTATAAAAAAAAGTAAAACCGACCTTAAATAATGAATCTGATCTAAACTACAGTTGCTTGAGATGTGTCTATATACTGATATATTTCAAGTATAAGTTCCTTTAATCCTTTTTTATACATATTATACAATAAAAAAGAAGCGGAACATTGCTTTCAAAAGCACACACTTTCTATGTAGTACTTTCACAATAAAAAGTATTATTCAAAGGGACAGATTGTAGTTTTTGACGCGGCTTCGTTTGTGTTGAAATTTTTTTGCAAATTATCGTTAACTTTATTGCTATTTAAACGTTTAAAAATATTACACATGAGAGAAAATATTCAACAGTAAAAGTAGCAGTAGATTTAGGTATTCGAGCTGAATTTTCAGATCGAATACCTAAGGAAGAAGCAAAGAAATAACGAAAAAGCAACAACAGCACCAGCTGAATTATATAATTTTAATGTTTTTATAGATTGTATAATCGGTAATTTGACAACTAGATTTAATGCAGCAAAATAAATTAATAATACATTCAGTTTCATGAACTTATTTTAAGAAAATCTATCCCAAAAATATTTTTTGAAATATGTAATTTCAGTAAAATTATATCGGAATACATTTTCACCAGTAAATATATATTTTTATTAGTGAAAAAATAAATTATCTGGCATGTGCTAGTAAAATTATACGTTTTAAACATTTCTGTGTGTAGTAGTAATACATACATTTACATACTTATCATTATTTGATTATAACTGATTATATGCTGGTCCAAAAAATCTATGAAACTTAATTTGACAGTTGTGAAATGTCCGAGCTGTTCAAACCCAAACCTAACCTAATTATATTTTTGTAACTTTCATTGGGTCAAGTTCAAAATACAAACTAAGCCAGTTGATCTCTTAAGGAAAAATAAGCGGAAGAAGTACAGACATTTCGCATGTTACTTCATAGTTTGTCTGCATTTGGATAAAACATGTAAGCTATCCGTATCGATATTACTATGAACTATTAATATAAAAGGGCTGAACAAAGTACATTCAAACCGAATTTTGATCAATATGAGAGCGCAAAAACAATTATCCTTTCTCAGAAGTCAAAAATTCACGTCAAAAGCAATAAAATCGTGTCGGCGCCTTCGCAGTGGGAACGCTCTATAACGAGCGCACAAAAAAGAATAAGGTTACTTGTTAGTTCGCACGGCGTTACATTCAAATTTGACAGTTGCGAATCGTCAATTTGCTGTTCAGATCAAAACCTTACCTAAACGAAGACATTAACGGTATAACATCTAATTTTTTTAGGTTAGGTTTGGGTTTGAACAGCACTAGAAACGCAGTGGGGAGTAACAACTGGTGGTTTTTGAGCGAGGCGCCATGCTAACTAACAAGTACCAATAATAATATATTGCTTAAGAGCTTTGCTTATATAAAAATAAATACTATGTCAAAGTATATTTATATTTTTAATTGGTTAAAAGTAGATTTTAATGATTTTTTTAGGAATAATTATCATTATATATATTATATAAATTTCATTAGATTCAAATTGTAAAGTTATAACAACAGCTAGCACAGATTATAACAACAACTACTGTCAAAAAATGCATTGCGATATTTTATTAACCCCATAGTTAATTAGTACAGATGTGTTAATTTTAGTGTATTTATATTATTAAGTTGCAATTATTTTCTTAGCAAACTAATAAATAGTTTTAGTTTATAGTGACTTAAAGAAAATCGTATATCCGCACACATAAAATTAATAAAAAGAACTTTGAGAATCCACAAGCACGTGCCGAAATCGGTGATTCCGTGTTATTGCACATATTTAGAATATGTAAACTCAATATAAAAAGGATTATAAATTACAATATATGTACTATAAAATAAGAAACAAAACATGAATATATTATCGGTAACGAAACAACAATAAATAAGTATAATTGATATAAACTATAAATTAATATGTAGTTGAGACTGAGAATATGTTATAATAAAAAAGTATAGTCTCTCAAATCACAAAATTTACGTAGCAGTCATAAAAGTTGAATGTTTGCATTTGTTTCCATTTTGCGCATATATTTGAGGTTATGTTACATTTTTCGAATTAACCTCAACGAGATTGCGCAATATACCCGGATCGTTTCAAAACAAACACTCACCGCCAAACTCGGTGTTGCTCCTCCTGGATGCGATCGAAACTTATAAGGCTCACTCACTCGGAGGCACTGTTATACATTTTTTGTAATCAAAACAAAACAAAAAAGTTATTCGAATATCTTGGAACCACTCGATTGTTATTTTTGAATTACGATCAGTGTATACGTACGGTATATACACGTACACACGAAGGGTGTTATTAAATAGTCTTTCCACTGACGTTTCGGCGTTGTTGTGATTAAGAGAACTAGAGTAAGAACAGGACAGAACAAGAACTGCAGCAGCACGACCGAGACGTGGCCCGCCACGAGAGCGACTGACAACAACATCATGGCACAAACCTGTCCGCAGTCAGCGGAGAATGTAATTTGACCTGAAATTGTGGGACTGCAAGCGACGCAGCCAGCCAACGACGGACACAACCTGCGGCTCTCGATCGACCACGATGACCCTTTTACCGATCCGAACGCACAGATTGATGGCGGAGATGAAGAAGTTTTCGATGGGTGTAAAAGCGAGCGGTCAACGTTGTACAGGGCCCGAGTTTGATCGAATTGTGAGAGTCAACGACCCACTGGTTCCGCTTTTGTTATGTTTGTGATGAAATAATTGTTGTGGGATGTGACAATGTTTTTGTTATGTGAAGCATCACACCATCATTATAACTATGTACCAATAAGGTGACTAGATTTTTTAAATATCAAAAAAGTATTTTAAAAATAAAAAAATAATTATTGCTATAAAAGGTTATTTCAGAAATTTTTGTTCAAAGCCCATCAATTTTTTGAGGAGAAAATGCTACAATCTTCCTCAAAAGATGATGTCTGGTCACCAACTTATTACCAAGAATCTCCTAGTTAATATGATGCCCGAGGTAAAAATATTTTTAGGACCTTAACAAAAGATAAAAATAACAATATAAAATGTATATTTTTATTATAAAAATACACTCAGTGGTTAATCATAGAATGATGAATATTATTATAACGTTATAAATATGGAAGTATCCTTTGTTATGGGAGACAATACTATATAGTGTACCATACTATACGATCCATCAGGACACTGATAATATTGATCTTCATCCGAATCATAACTGGCTCGTAATAATAATAATTATTTTATGAAATGTCAATAAGTTTATCAATCAACCTAAAAGCTGGAGTTACAGAGAGTATATTAAGAATACTTCAAACTTAAAAAAATAACTTTGTAGTTAAATTTAAATTTAACTAACGTGCAAATAAAAAAACTATATAACCTACTATCTATAATATATGCCAACAGCTAAAATTAATATGTCTAAATATTATTATTTTAATACTTAAATGCCATTTTTAAATTTTGAACATTCTCGAAAGTGATAATAAACAACAACGTTCTAATCTTTATTACTTTTAACAATCATAATAACAATAATAATCATCCGGACCAGCGATTAAAGCGTTTGAAACGATTATAACTGGATCGTTTTGTACGTAAATTCCCAGGCTTAAGAACGAAAGATATATTATATTATTACGAGCATACACATTTTTTTTAATATTCATATTATATTAAAAACTGTACAATATACAAACTAAAACACGCATTTATTCTACCATTCGCTTCGCGAAAACGATTTATGCCATCGACTTTTCGCGTACCCTTCACAAGGGCTGACGCAGGATTTTTATAGGATCTGCAACCACCCTAATCCCCCATCCCTATGCACAGCGGAAAGAAAAATATTCCCTTTTTTCCGAGGTTGAAATAACACTGAAACTATTTATAGGTTTATACTAGGCATGTCAAACATTTGGGCGATGTAATTGCATTGGGTGGAATGCCACGTTATTTCAATATTTAAAATACAACAAAATACTATTTAGGAATTCATAGAATATTATGTAACCGCGCAGCGAAATATTTAACGAATTTTTTGGTTAGCGGGCATATTTAATATTCATATAATGTAAGGGGACCACACTAACAATAGGTATGTGTTTATTTCCTACGGTTCAAGTTCGACTCCAATGAACTATTTGTATCATTTAATATGTATTTTAGTTATATTTAATAATTAATAATAACTTTAATTAATCTGTGTGATCCGATCTTAATGTGTTTGACTAAATCCTTAAGAGATATCTTGACTCAAATATGTTACTTGAGATAAAATAATATGAATTTTTGTATATATGTATGTACATATATAATGGTCGATATTTCTAGGTATGAATTTTGGTCGGATTTTGTATGTCTACAGTTTTGTTACCATATTACTACGGCACGTGTAGAGTGTGTATATGTGTAAGTATTCGCAAAATTGTTCGGAATTAGCGCTTGCAATATTAAAACACAAGTGTCGCTCTTTAGAACAGTCACGAACAGACGCCCACGGTCGGACATGACTTTGAATGAAAATTTTCCCCTTTGTGAAAATTGTAACACACGAGCTTTCCACCCCACATTGCTCACACAAAGGTTAATGCGTGCCGTTTATACTGTTAAAACATCGTTTGGTTATATTAAATTTGCGTGGATCAGAATTCGACACAACAATGTGTGAGTGTTTTTTAATTTGCATAGGATGGGCCACAAATCAGATTCTTTTTTAACAAAAAAATCCCACAAATTTAACGATATTTTCGGATTTTTTTTAATCGAACATTTGATGTATTTCATTAATTATGATTCAATATCAATTGAAAGGTCGCCTCAGAAACCAATCCTTTCGAAGCAATTTTGGATTACTTTTTTGTACATTTCAGGCGGTATCTCAACTATAACTTTACGGGTTTTGGTTTTTAGGTACTCAAACGTTTCGGGTTTGTAGGCGTAGACATGACTATTAGCGTGACCCTGCAATAAACTCACGGCGTTAAACCGCATGATCTTGGCGGCCAGTTGACGTCACCAAAACGTGAAATAATGCGACACGGGAACTTATCACGAATAGCATCCAATGTGTGGTAAGCTGTGTCGTCTTATTGACACCACATGTCAAAAATAATCGGTTATCATGCGTCTATAGCCATAGAGTAAAGAATATATATAATAGAGACGGCGACACAGGCCAAAATCATGCCAAGTTTTGATCTCGGTCGGTAGTGTTTGTAACGCCGACGGACAAAATGACCTTGTGACGTTTGACAAACGAATAGGGTTGTCACATTTGTAATTTCTTAATTAATATTTTTCTTTTTTAGTTAACTTTTATCACCAATAATTATTATATTATTACACTCGGTAAGTTTCCTAATCGCGATTTCATCTATAACTAAATTGCAAACTAGTTTATAATTTTTCGATTGAGATTTTATTTTTAATACTTCAAACGTAAACCCTGGATCTCCATTCAAGTTCTGATACCATTTACCGATGGTTCTTAGATGTGGCAGGGTAAAATTTAAGGTCTGTCGAACATATTGATAAGCTTTGAGAGAATAAAAACTTAAAGTTAATGCAAACGATCGCCTCGGGCTGAACACTTGGCTACTTTTGAATTATTTTTTCTTTTTAGAAAAGCTAACAACTTTTTTGAATCAGAATCAAAATTTTCTAATAGTGACAAACCGTTTTTCTCACTTAAAAGTCCTTTGTCTGTTACTGACTTAACTATATTTTCCAAATTAATTATTTTTTGTTTCTACGATAAAGTTTTTGCCTTGATGCGTGTATCATTTTTCACATTTTTTTGAAATTATCCTAACATGATTTAATTTTCGTAATAAATTTATTTTTCTAGGAGAATTGCAAGCATCAGAATGCGATATTGACGTTGACGGGAGTGGAGACGATGGTTGGTTTTGTAAAGGAACTGAGTTGGGTTTTAATCGCTTAAACCCACCTTTTATGAAAAAAAGGAATCTGAGTAAAATGGTCAGAAAAGATGACACTTCTCACGGATGGCTTCCATGAAGGACTTAAAATATGTTCATGCCATATTTTCTGCAATTTTGGTTCTAAAGGAAATCTAAAAAAGGTGTATAATATTACTAACCCTTATATGTGACAAAAATATTCACTAATGAAATATATTATTTTTATCATTTATATTTAATTTAAAAATAAATTAAATATAACCTCGAAGAATGGAATGCGCAGCCCTAGTTGGTACGTGTATAATGACGTGTTTTTATGAAAAATCCTAAAATAACATTAGTAATTGCAAAATGTAACCTGTGAAATGATAAATTGCAATTCCTCTGCTGTTTTGCACTATTTTTACACGATAATACCGAACAGGAAGCCATATTTTATTAAGTTTGTCGAATGTGCGGAGACGGGCACCACCGATCACGCGTTCGGGGTGAATGATCTAGAGACGAGGCGAATAATATTTTAAAGCACGCTAAATTTCTTCCTATAGGCCGCTCTATATTATATGATATTCTTTACTCTATGCTTATAGCGCTCACCGTTGCTTGTTATAGTCCGACCTTCATCGTTTTCATAAAAGTAATGCCCAACGACGCCGCCTGACCACAATGCGCAGCAAACAGTCACTAGTCTACGCCGATAAACCAGAAACGATGAAAATTATTATTTATTTCATTTAAAAATTATAAAATATAGTCAAAGCAAAACTTCCCAAGATTTTTTTATCAGAAATAAGAAAATAAAAATAAAAGCTTAAATTACATATTATATTCTTATATTTGACCAGATACACAAAAAATCGCAACATTACTCTAAAATCCCTTGTCGAAAGTCCGTGCATAAATCGAGAGATAAAAACATTTGCATCACATCTCGCTTAGCGGCAGCGCGTCAACAACATCAATCACCCACTAGATAATAATTTATCTAACGCTGCTTCAGCATAAGGACTGATTCCGGGACCTTTCGTACATAAATAATGGAAAAAGCACCCGCCGAGAGTCGGCCGGAGCATTGTCGGCTTTGGATCTGTGCCAGGTACCTTAAGGAGAAATCATGTGCACTTGATGGGCGTCGCGGAGTAAATCGAACGGCCCCGGGGATAAGCCCGATCGTAAAACCCGGATCAGGGATTCTGGCTTGGCGGCCGGAAAAACTTATTCCGCGGATTTGGCCAGCGCAGCGAGAGAGATTCATTAGCCGAGAGCCGGAAATGGCTCGGCCCTGCGCAAATTTCATAATCAATTATACGTCGTCCTTTAGCTTTGTGATTAGGGTTGCCAGACGTACCTTCTCAGAAAAGTTTTCGGTCCGTGGTCTGCTTTGAGGTCAGTTTGCATTGTTTTATAACGTCGTTTCGAAATTCCACTGTCATCAATCAAAATCGCCTTTGACGTGAATATAAATTAAATTAACAATCTTTTAATAGCTCGATCATCACAGACTAGATTTTCCGTATTTCATTGATGATTATTAAAAATAAAATATCGTTCATAGTTATATCTGATTGTAAGTTGTAATAATAGTTTACCCCGTTGTAACGCATTAGGCTAGAGCCTGTGATATTACAACGAAATATTTATAATAAATTAATAAATTTAAATATTAAATATATTGAATATTATCAACGGAAAAAACTGTGTTGAAATCAGATTTTTTCATATTTGACTAATAAATTACTATTTTTTCAACGCAAAGTTTACATACTTTGTAAGTGGACTTATAATCTTAAATATTCTAACAGAGCTGGATTCGTATAGTTAATTATTATTGTTTATATTTATTTTTGCATGTGTTTATCCTTATCAAAGAAGAAGTTGCCATCCCTACTTGTGATATTTGGTGCTGCTCGAGCTCGAGGGGCTCCAAGTTTTAATTAAATATGTACAGCCCGACTGTATGTGCCTAAGGGTCGTTAACTGCAACGACTCGAAGTTAACTTCGAATTACTTTGACGACATCGTCGCCATATTACGTGGTTCTATGATATGCCCAAATAGAGTATTCAAACTATAGTAGTTTCGGTAACGAAGCAAAACACAAATGATTATCCGTAATACCAGACCGCTTGGGATTTTGAGTGTGCTGCAGACATTTATGGTTAATTATTTCCAAAACTAAATATGCACTTGAAGATAACTGATGTAAAATATTCACTGAAATACATAATATATAATGTTATAGAATTACAGTACAATTTCGAGTGTATGCAATAACATCACTGCGATATAAAAGGTTTACAAAACGAGTTTTATTAAGCGTCAAACTTTAACACCAAAAATAAATTATGGACAAAACTTGATAAATAAGCATAAATACTGTTAGAGACTATTGTTTTTTTATTATTTTTGTAATGCATGTTAATATGTAGTGGCCAATATTTAAAAGGTTATAAGCATACATATACAGCCTTGGCCATAATAATGGGACACTCCTTAAAATGGCGTATAGCTCTTTACAAGTGCATTATCAGAACGAAATATGTTAGCAGGTAGATTTAACCATAATTCTGAGACTATAAAAAAAATTGGGTTTTAAAAAGTGATTGCAGGTCTAATTGTTCAGTTTCGCTAAAATGATCGTTATTTTTAGTTGCAAGATTTCGGCCTTTATTTATCGTTATAATTTTTTTATTTAATAATTTATTTTGAATATTATATAAGCAATAAAAAAATTCCAAAAAAACGCGAATTAAGTAAAGCTAAAAGAGTGAATATAATTTTATTGCATATTATTGACTAAATATATCGGAAAATGCTGTCCAAAAAACTTTGAAACGGTTTAACTAATATGGTTCTTACAAATCAAAGCCAAGAACTGGAAGAAAACGAAAGACAAGGAGGATCGAATGTTGGTTCGCGAGACACTTAAAAATCGTCGAAAAACGTCTTTAACGCTGGCTGCTGAAGTCTCTGCAAGCTGAGGGCCATCCATTTTTTTCCCAAAAGGCCATCCTAGAAGACTCAATGATAAGAGACTTAGAGGTTTTAAAGCCCGACACAAACCGTGGCTTTCAGAAATAAATAAAATTCGAAGATTTGAGTGGACCCGGAAACACCGAGATTGGACATTAGACGAAAGTCATTTGGTGCGATGAATCCAACTTTAAGGTATTTTTTAACGAAAATTGGTTAATTTAAAAAAAATATTAAAAAATTTCTGAAATACTATTTTATCATTTTTCTAAAGTTTTTGGGACCCCTTGTGTAGTACATGTGCGTCGAAGACTCGGAGAAGAATATCTAGCTGATTGCGGGCTACCCAAAGTCAAATATTGTGGCGGAAGCGTTATGGTCTGGGGTTGCATGGCAGCAACAGGGATAGGAATACCTATACACATGCGAAGGTAATATTAATAGTGACATTTATATTTCAATGTTGGAATCCACTTTAATGGATAGCTACTGGAAAATATTTCTAAGCACATCCCACGCTACCATCTGATTCCAGCAAGAAAACGCGTGCCATATTTTGCTAAAGGCAGGAGTTGGTTTGCTTCAAAGGGTTTGACGCTTTTAGAGTGGCCTACACAATAACTAGACCTAAATCCTATAGAGCTATTATGGGAAAAAAATAAAAGGAAAGCTTGTCCAACACAGCTGCGAGAAAAAATGCAGATGGAATGGAAAAAAGGGTGGACCTACTAAATATAAACACTTTAAGCAACCTTAATAATTTTTTTTAGGTTCACGATTTTTTAAATATAATGGAGTGCCATTTCTTTTTTTAAATATTTCCTATATAATTATGAGCAAACGTTTCAATATATCGTAAAAAAAAGTTGTAAATATATATTAAATTAATTTAAAATAAAATACACTGTTTAGTGATAGTGGACTCAGTCTTGAGGGTCATGCGTTTTCTTTTATTAAAAAAATACTGGGGTATTATCAAGTTTGCATCTAATTTACATGATAATGAGGGATGGTAGTATACTCTTTCTACTTAATATCAAATAAAAAATAAATTATATTTTACTTCAAATTTTTGTAAAAAGAGTCGCCTTCTAATACATTTCATAAAAAAAATCACATGCCCCACATGTGAATTTTTTATGAAATGTATTATATAAACCATAAGTATTTATTTCATATAAAAAATAATATTCTATGTTACTCTCCTTGAACATAAATAAATTTTAGAAGCAAAACTGTTTGGCTAGGTAAACATAAAATAAATCCAATCAAAAGAAATCGAAACATCCGCGGTTGATAATACATTAATTAACAAAGTATTTTTACCTAAAATTCTGTATATTATCGCAAAATTTAAAAGAAAAATGTTACGGTATATGTAGATAAATCAGATAACATAGTAATCAAATAACTTCCAAGAAATAGCATTCAATAACAATCGAACATTTTTACAGAGTGTTTGTTATTTTGATATTTCCTCACCATTTGGAAACCGCAATGATTCACAGAAAAAAAACCAGAAGGGAAAACCTACAATTCGAATAAATGATCGCCGTCATTAAGAAAAATATTTGAAGAAAAAATATTATTGCGCTTAAAAGAATCTCTGAGGAAAATAATCATGAACGAATAAATATATTTTTTTCATTCCTAATATTTCGTTTAAATTGAAAATGGTTGCAATGGTTACAAACCAGTTTCTTATGATTTAATATTATGTATGTTTAAATGCTTCTGAAATTTTTGTATCTATTTATAATATAATATAATTTGCACTCACCAATTTTTTCGGCATCCATTTTCTACGTACAACTGGCACAAACACATTTATTTTCACAATTACACTTATAAACTGCACTATATACACCTTATTTATATTAATTTTTATTATTTACACTTTTTTATCTATTTCAATATTATTATTAATATTATTATTAAAAACATTTATTAATATGAAGAAGAATTTGTATCTTTCCTAATTCCATGTGCAACACAAACACGACATTTTATTCACACTTTTTATTTTTATTGACGGATGATTTTTTAACTTGCCTGAAAGCCTTACTGGTGGATCGACAACACGGACACGCAAGATGTGGTAAAAACCGGTGTTAAGTCTACAGAATCGATAAATTTCACTGAATTCTGCATCCATCCTTAAGCTTTACTCAAAAGAAAATCTTTGAATTTAATTTTACTGTTACGATTCAAATGTTGCTAGACACTAAACGAATAAAACAATGCGCATTGAAATAAAAGAAAAAACTACTTTTTTTATACATTCCATTGTTTTTTGAAATATTGTGAAATATGCTATGTATTGATTGGCGCGATCGACACCTTCCATATATTTATTATAGTCCATTATAGATTGAGACTTATATTATATATTGTAAGGCCGGTCGTCCTGTTTTATTCCCGTGTTTATCATCTGGCTGTTATGAAAAGAATATATCATTCTAAAATATCCTTTCTTATTTGTTTTCCAACTTTGGATAAGCGTTTCACCTTTTCTGACATGTTTCGTCTGTATGAGTTTTAATTTTATATTTTTGAGAGATTCTGTCAGTGCCGTATTTATCCGGACTGTTCCACAAAGTCCTGTTTTACGTAAAAATAAATATTATGGATGTAAAACGCTATTACAAAAATTGTCAGCATAAACACGGTGCCACTGTGTTTTTTTTTATTTTTGTATTTATGAGATGTTTGCCGATGATATAAATTTGGGTCCGAAACTGTTATTTCGAACAAATTATCGCTATTAAAAAAAATGATCACTTCTTCAATGCTCACAATCACTGGGGGCGTTGGACAACGCGTCTTCAAAATTCCTTAAAAAGGTTTCATGTTTTTCGTCTATTTTGGGGTGATTGAAAATATTTTGTTAAATTGAAATCATAATCACAAAAGATCACTGAGAGAAGAGCAATTTTTGCGAAACCTTTTGATCGATAGTTCAAATATACTGCATCCCTTCGATTATAAAATGCATTTTTATATCTGCGTGCAATTCCTGAATTCGGGGTACTTCATATACCCTAGATCAGTGAACATTACGCTATTCATTTTTTATCCAAAATACACATACGCTTCACTCACACAATCGTTGTTGGAGTAGGAGTTGACAACCAGTTACTGTGATATTACAAATATTTTATTTTGTGCGAAATAGACCGAAATATTGATTTTTATAGCCGGATGTGACACTCGGCTCTAGCCCTCGCGAATGTATGTATGTAAAAATTGTAAGCTGTGACGTTCGCTGAGCTATAGGAATATACGTTACATTACGATGTTTGCTATTTGCATTTTGCATCTAAATGTCATATAATCAGCTATGTTTTATGATTATTTTATACTATAATATAAGAGCGGATTTCGGACCACCTGGTACAACTCTTTCTGGCTCATACTAAGCCTTCGTATCAAATACTCATCAACTCGATTGTTAGTAATATATTCCACTTTATTATATCTGCTATTCCACATTGCGCACATAAATTCATAATTCAACACCTACCTTGTGTATCAATAATTGTCGATTCAAAGCTCCCAAAGGCTCGAGATTCACACTTGGTACATTAATTAGGAATCATATAACACATGAGACGTTTAACCAGGTTCCCAGCTCACCCCGTATTCCGCAGCATCCCTTTCGTATTGGCCATTCTAATATTTACTGTTTGCGTACGTGCGTTTGTGTAACATTGTGATTTATTTAATAGATAGCACACGCGCCGAGAGTTTTGCGTGAAAACGGATATGGTATGTTTGCACATCCTCCGCCAACAAGTCCTTAAATTAACCATAATGAAGGTCCATACATAAATTTTATGTATACCCGAATTTTGTTATGTTATACTAGTGGCGTAGTCCGAAATTTCGGTATTACACTGCAGCAAATTTTGGATGTACGTACATATTATGCTAAAGCTGTGCTTTATCAACAAACGCCAGTGTTTTCTTTGATGTTTGTGTTCGAAACGAAAATACACAACGTTTTGGCTTACGTCGAACGACGAAATGTATGCGAATGCCTCTCAATGTAAAAACAAAGCCACCAATCTCAATAATTTAAAAAAAATATTTCTAATACTAAACAAACAGAAATTCAATTAGATATTTAGACGAAAGCTTGTCATTGTGACAGAAAATAAAAAAATACTAATAATAGAGCTAGTGGGTAGAGAATTACTCTTATTTTATTTTATTGTATATCTCGTAAACCTCAGCTACAATAAAAATATTTTTCTGTAATGATTCATTACTAATGATGCACATTTTTGCTTACCAAAAAAGCATATGTTTCATTATTGGGCAATTCTAATGTTTCTCTAGTGCTTTGCCAAAAGCATTTACTCCTAGGCTACAATTTTATCATGAAATATTTTTGACTCACATTTTTTTTAAAGAATGAGCTTCGATTCGATACTATGTTGGAGACAATAACAATAAAAAATCAAAACATTAATACAACTAGTAAATAATAATCACTTTCAGCAAGTTTGTTTAGACCAACAGCACGGGTTTCGTCCTGCCCGTTCCACTGTTACTAATCTTCTGTCGTTCACCAAAACGGTGACAACTTCTCTCGATGCCGGAATTCAAGTAGACGTCGTGTATACAGATTTTGAGAAAGCCTTTGACAAAGTTTGTCATACGTTATTATTAAAAAAATTGTCGAACCTCGGTTGCTCAGATAATTTAACTCGGTTATTTTCGAGTTATTTAAGCAATCGTAGACAGTTTGTAACCTATGGTGGCCGATTGTCAAAAGAATATTTTACCCCTTCGGGGGTTCCTTAAGGATCCAATTTGGGACCTCTGCTTTTTGTGTTATTTATTAATGACATAAATACAGCAATTAAAAATTCAAGTCTTCTTCTGTACGCAGATGATTTAAAATTATATAAATGCATTCGATCTGTTGCGGACTCCTTCTCTCTACAAAGTGATTTAGACTCTCTGTGGAGATGGGCTTCCGTTAACCGTCTGCCCTTTAGTGTCGGAAAGTGCCATACTGTGTCATTTTCTCGATCCCGTTCGCCATCAGCTTATTTCTACCATCTCGGTGGTAACATTTTGACTAGAGAAACTTCCATTAAAGATCTCGGAATCACTTTCGAGAGCAAATGGAGGTTCTCTCTACACATACACGACGTCTGTGATAAATCTTCCAAGATGCTCGGCTTTGTTATGAGGAATGCCTTTCACTTTGACGATCCGTCAGTTATTCGCATCCTCTATGACACCTTAGTTCGTAGCATTCTTGAATCGGGATTTATAATTTGGAATCCCCGAATAGCCAAATATTCCCTTTTAGTAGAAAAAATTCAAAAAAGGTATTTAAGATACCTTTACAAAAGGACATTTGGTTATTATCCGTTCTTATATCCCAGCGCCTTTCTTTTAGGAGCGTTGGGATATGATTCGCTGAATTCTCGCAGAAAGCTGTATGTCGCTAAGCATTTTTTCAAACTACTAAAAGGTGCTGTCGACAATCCAGCTATTCTCGAGGAATTCCAGTTTTGGGTTCCGGAACATTTTCGAGAATCACGATCGAGACCTCTTTTGATGGCAGTTAGGGCTAGGACATCCGCACTTGCCGACTCGCCTATAGCTGTGGCCATACGGCTCCTTAATACGCTGGCATTGAAAATTGATTTATTTAATGTTAGCTACGAGGATCTGATCCGGTTTATATCTTTTAATTTTAATATTTTATAATTTTTTTTTGTTATGTTCAAGTATTGTTATATTTATTTATATATATACGTTTTTTTATGTTTTATAAATTTATAATTTGCTTTCGACCATCGTGGCGCATTGGGGTAACCTGTTAGGCCACGATGGTCTTAATTTAATCGAAAAAATAAAAGAAAAAAAAGAAAAAAATTTTTTTTTTATCAACGGTAGATTAAACTAGGTATATAATTATTTAAACCCCAACCTTCGTTCAACATTCTCTTAGCTGTAATATATATTTATTTTATATATATATCCATACCTAAAATACATAAAAACACATAACTTATTTATACTTTACTAGAATACCAATCGTTAAAAAATACTTTTATGATTAGTAAATCTGTATTTAATCATTATAAAATTAATAATTGTACAGATACATACATATATAATAAAATAAAAAGTGCAATTAAAAAAATGGAATTTTTTGGCAAATGGGGCGCTGAAAACCAGAATGGTTTAAAGGCATCGCAACCATCGAGCCGGCCCTGTGTATGATAAATAATAATGATTCAAATTTGAATCATTTCAATACACTGTGACATGATATTCTCTCCCTTGATTTTACAATATTAATTAACATTATTTACTCTAAAAACTTTGAACAATTACTAAACCAACTTTACGTTAGATCAAATACATGATACTTTTACATATTCACGGTTTTTATTATTATTAGATTTATATCATAAAGCTATTCATTGTTTCAATAACTTTAGGAATTCTGCCCTAATAGTCTTGTTTACATCTAAGGCTACCAACCAATCATTCATCACTATCTGCAATGCAGTCTCCGTAGAATGTTTTTCTCTGAAGTCCGATTGTCTATCAGAGAGTGATCAAATAAATGCAATATATTCGTAAATAATATTTGCAGCTAATTATTCAATTTTTTTTCATTTTTTAATGCACAAGTGGTATTTTTTTACTACAGGTACTGTTTTAAATTTTCCAAAGTTCATCTTGTATGTGAGATTTCATCTTTTAATTCAATATTTATTTGTGTGATTAAACCGAATATTTTTACATGTTTTTATATGCAATAAAATAACGAATATCAAGACCAATTATTAGTGAGAACTAATTAACAGCAAAAATATAATTTGTGTGTAGCAATTATTATAGATTTTCTTAAAATTCCGTCCGCGGTCAAAGCGTATAATGAATTTTCTCCGTTCATTTAACCATGATTAGTTTGAAATTGTGTGCAAAGTCAGAGGAAATTTCGCCGAATGAGAATTTTCCACGGCTTTTGTCGCATTGCGTTCCTTCCTCCTCTTTCGCCGATGAAATTTTAGAAAGAAAATTGAATACAATGTTTCGTAATTAAATAACGAACTTCAGTAACGACCTGAACGAGATCGTCAATGCGCCGGAACGTTGTGAAATTTCACTTGAAATAGTAATTAAAAAATAAAGATTAAGTACTTTTGCAACAATAACAACTAAAACGATACAAAATGTGGTATTACAATTTTACTCTCTAGAGATTGAATGTAATATATATGTACATTCTTTATGAATATACAGTTTAATTATATAAACAAATGTATCGTGTATATAGAGCAACATATTTATATTACTATTTGTCTTATCATTATCAGAATCAGTTAACCGGAAAAAAGCTGTAATTTATTATTTAAAAAAATTTCGTCCATTATTTTCTGCTATGTGAATTATGGAATTTGATAAATGAATCATCTCATTGAAATGAAAATACGACAGAATGTTTTAAGACTAGCGTTTTATATACATGGACATAAAAAACAACGATATGAATAATTATACAATATATCATAAACCGTTAATAATATGAAAAAATAAAAGCAGTTTATTTCTATCAAGTTCTGAAAATATTGGTGCATTTTATAAATAGAGCCAATCGATTTTTATTTAAATATTTCTGTACTTTATAATATTAAAAATATAAATTATTTCAATATTTAAAATAAATAATTAATAATTACTTTAAACCTATTAACAAAACATCATCTTATATCGCGATTTACTTTATAAGTGTGTTAAACGGACCTGGATGTTGCCTAATTTAATAATGAAAAGGTAAAACACATATTTACCATTTTCTAAGAAAATACAAATCCTTTTTATTAATTAATTTTAAAGTTTAAACACATAATACACTTATACGTTCTTTTAACCTACATGAAACGTAGCATGTTACAGTTTTAAAGGAGGAGTGAATAAATGGCGTTAATAAAATAATGATAATAGAACATCGAAAATATTTTTTCCGAATTACGTGATTTATTTATGAAAACAGTTTTTATGTCAATAGTCAAAAGTTTGACTTTATATTGTATGTTAAGTTTTAATTTATAAAAAAACTTTATTTTAATTTCGATTAAACTTTACCCGGATAGTCACTTTTATGCATTATACACAAAAATATTTCCTGTGTTAAATCCTCTGTCTTTGTTTCGACCCTTTCTCTCTTAGTACATACATAAATGTTTTCACGACACACCAGACACTATAATACCTCGCAGCATAACTGGTAATTTTCCTAAATTTTCCTTGCTGTGTTCAACAATAAAATTAACATTTCCATGCATTATTTACTAAAAGTTTAATTAAAAATAAATGCGGCATACATATACATATGCATATGCATATTGATATGTGTATGTGTATATGTGTTCTGAATAGTGGTTTTAAGGTTAAAAATACTATTCAGATAGAACACTTAGCCTTATCTGCTGTTATGAAAAAATATTCGATCGTTTGCCGAATTGTCACAATTATTCAATCGCTAGAATAATACACAACGCGTTAACTGTTTATATTATAAATTGTTTATTTTTAACGCGATAAATATATTTAGAAAATTGATATACTTCCTACCTAGTCTGTTAGCAGTCGGGTAAATCGGTACGAAGCTTGATGGTCTCCAGCATCAATGATTTATTCTGATAATAGAGAGGGGAGAAGTAGCGGTCCGTCGCGCTCCGCGTACCTAAAAAGTATTTTCAGGGACAGAGAAAAATATTGACCATTGCATCAATAACTCCATTTGCGAGAAACAGCATAAAAATAAAAGCATGTCCCCTCATTTTCACAAGGAACAACCGTGCCATTTATAAATCGTTCAGTGTTTTTTTATATGTGCATGAAGAGAAGCTGGTACTGAACTTCATCGACGTTTTTTAACTGTTTTCGACAAAGTGTCGCGAATTTTAGGCAGGAAAAATAAATGTTTAAGTTGAATAACATTTGTTGTTAGCGCTTGACACAAATATAGATTTATGTGGAAAATGTTTTTGATATGTGTTATTTAACGATATTAAATGCTTTTGATTGTTTCTTGATTACCAAAAAAGTTATATTGCGCACGTTGGGTTCCGAAAAAAATAGCAGACGATTTGTATGGTGTTGGCAATGTGACTGTTTAACAATAAATAAAGAAGCATTTTAACAATATATAAACTAAACCCTAAAATATAAATGATTTGTTTAATACATATCTCGTTTATAATTTTAAAGTTTGTTTTTGCAATATTAATAATATATTTTATTTAATAATATTATTTACATAAATAAAACTATACAGAAAATTAGTTTATGATTTTAGGAAAGGCGAGAGAAAATTTTGGATCTAATAAGTAGACCGTTCTTGATTTTTTTTTTTGTATAATAAGTAGACCACAGTCCACTTTTTTCAATATTCAGTCTATATAAATATAAAAGCACAAATATACGTGCAGGTTTTCTGTGTGCATCATATATTTAGCATGGTAATTACAAATGGAGTTGCAAAGGGGTGAACTGGTAGTAATAATTTTTCATGCAGTCCGTACGAATAAATGAGAGAAGTAATATTCGCGTTACATCGCCGGGTACACAAAATCCGGGTTCGATATTAAAGTACGTATTTTTAGTGGGACGCTGACGGGTGGTTCGCTGGGGTGGTTCAGCGGTAGAGGCGGGTCAGTGCCGCGGCAGGGTTAGGGTGCGGGGTGCGAGCCCCCTGCCAGCTGTGCCCGGAGGAATCTGCGCACGCGAGGCCCTATCGATCCCCAGCATCACTGGCCAGGGTCTCATCAGCATTTGTGCATACGTACAGCCGCATCGGGCCACCTATAGCCATACATGGAAGGCATATAGCCACATGGCGCAGCTTCCGCATCGCGGGAATTTAAATTCAATTGTACAATATTTTCTTATTTTACTCCCCACTAAAAAAAATGCAATCTTCACTTTGAGAACTGCAGCTCTAAAATGCCATTTCTAGATTTTTAAAGCAATTCCTTGAGCTAAATCTCACGTCTTTCTGAGTCATCAACATTATTTCTGCTATAAGCTAGTGCGTAGTGAGCTCTTAAAACAATGTCAGTATGACGAGATGAGATGCGACTTTGTCGAAGTGCGCCACGTCGGATGTTAATGGATGTAATTAAACTTTGATCAGTTGACGCGTGCTTAATTAAATTGGACAAGACCGAGAGAGCGTTAAAAGGGAGAATCGCTTTTCTTGTACGTAAGATGACAAGGCGGTTGTAATTTACTTTCTATTTTGGCTGCGCAACGAGAAGTTTTACGATTTCGTAATAGAATTAAACGGCGCTTCTATAGACCAAGTTTCAGATTTATTGGAAAAGTTGTATAGACAAAACAGACTTAAAAATAATATAATAAAAAAATAAAACACGAGCCCAAAAATATCAAAATCTTTTACAAAATACATTTTTTTTTAAATGAAATCGATAGCCTTAGTGTAATTTGGCCAACTTCACTTTTAGTTAAAACAACTTAATAGCTTACTTCTATCATTTCGATACATATGATACAATAATCTCACATTAGCAAAATATTAAATAATTATATATATAAAATAACACTGCAGAGAATCTAAAAATCACTCTATGAACCTTTAAAAAAAATGTGTGAAGATTTAAATAAATCCAACTGTGTCAATTTGCAATAAAGGCAATCGAAGTGCCAAAAAAATAGTTATTATAATAAAAGTTAATTCTAAGTCATAGTTTAAGGCATGAAAACGTATTATTCTAATGAAAGGTTGATGATATATAAAAAAGCTCATATAGCTTACGACTTAATCTGACAGTTAGGCACTAAAAATAATGAAGAATATATAGAAGTTTTCGGTGATCAACTTCCCATCGAAATGCATAAAATTTATATACATACGAGTATATATAAATTTTAATTACTTTGCTAAAAAAGCAGCTAAAGCTCATTATTTCATTTCAAATATGAAAATTGAGACCAGAAATAACAGATAAGCATATTTTAAACTATATCATTAACCAAAAAAGTGGATATGGATTATTTGTGCGAACAAAAACGGTGGCGAATTATGTAGGTATCTAAAAACTCGTTTATTTTATTAGAATATTTATCAGAGTGTGGCAAATATTAATATGAGAAAAATTAGACCAGCAGCTAAATAGAAAATAAATATGTTTAATCTCTTTATATTATATACGTATATGATGAAATTTTATTCAGGTAGCTTTGTGGTCCTTAAAATAAGTTGCTAAAGAAAAAAGCTCGTTTCCAGCTTCAAGCCAAAATCCGTTTAAAAAAGCATACCATGAAAATCGCATAATTTGTTTTAATAATCGTTCTAATAGGAAAAACTATGAATAAAATTTGTCTGGTTTTAGATTTTTTAATTAAACTATGTTACTTTAATACAAGATTGACCAGCATAAACATTATCTAAATATAATGCATAAAAAAGTAATAATAATACAAACGCAAATATAACACGTAACAAATGGATGAGACTAACTCCCCCTAGTTATCGCCGAAGACATATTTCTACATAGCGAGCTCGTTAACCACTTAAACGACAGCAACTTATCGGTGAATCATTTGTTAAAAAATTTTTGTAAACAAATTATTTTTTTAAAACTTATTTAATTATTTACATTTTTTTATTTAGTAAAGATTGTTGCACTAGCTTAATTTATCAGTAGAGCAAGTGTTTTATATTAATTTTCAGAAAGAGATACTGACACTTGAAGAGAAATAAAAGGCCACTAATTAATTGTTGGCGTTTAAAGGGTTAAGGAGCTAGATGGTTAGAGTCATCCGCTAATTTATTTTAAGAATAAATATATGTACGTATTTTACACATTATACATTTTTACTTTGTTAGAAGAACTGAATAACTAGAATTATATGCAAAATTCTACAGATTATGAAACGCGTGTTTTTCTTAAAGTTATCTTTAAATTTAAGATACACTAATCACTTTTGTAAATAAATAAAAAAATCTTATAAAAAAGCAATTATTCACCATAATATATTTTAATAAACGTGTGTACCTATCTCTAGGCGCTAATAGGGGCACTCTACGGCGTTGTAGCCTTCTGTGCCGGCACTCTAAAAATCTTCTATGGACGCTTCCCGATTGCTTTGTCCTTTATTGAGAACTCACTCAACTCAGCTGTGTCTGTCCTCGAATTGGTTGTTCTTTTCTAGCAGAGTTTTTTAAATAGAATTTCAGCGATTTGGATGAATTATCGATGAGTCATCCCATATCTTGTAAGCTTGCAGCGCTGTGTCACATACTGGTCGTCACAATACATTAAAAAACGTGTAATTTAAAATATATATTCAGTTATCTTACCTGTGTGGCAAAATTTTTGTTGTATTTTGTTTGAACATTTTTATTATTCTTTGCAATATTTTTTATTTTGAGATATACTGGTACATACATTATAAATGGGCATTAAACTTAATAAAGCTGAAATAATTGTATATTTGTGGTACAATTATATTTTTGTACAATGTTGTTATTATCAACTTGTATTTATACATATTTTTTGCTATTGTTCATACTTATTTTGAGTTCAAATGCAACGACATTTTACATCTTTTTGGAAATTCTTACGCAAAAAATAAAAATAGCAAAATTAAATATATATTCTTTTTAAATAAATTAAGTTATTTATAAAGAAAATGAATTCATATTTATTTGAAAAAAATGTGTGAGAAACAGGTGAAATAATATTTTTTTAAACATATGAATAGTATTTATGAATGGAAAATACGTCAAAATGGACTAGATTTTTCCACCAAATATTAAAGTTTTACATACACATATTATTAAATAAATCTCTACTGCGGTCCTTTCGCAGAATCCCCAATGCGGCCCTGTGGGCCTGCGTCCTATCGCGCGGCTCCGTCGACCGATGTGCCAGTCTGCTGCCGCGCGGCGGCCGAGGCCACCGACCGTTCTAAAACCATGCACCCTAAAACAACCAACCAATAATATGTAACCGACATAAAAATAATAATAATAACTTAATAAAAAAACAAAATAAAATAATATTAGTCATTTTTAATATATCTAAAATAATAAAAAAATAATATATATTGTAATATACCAACAACAACAAGAGCAACATCGACGGGAAAAAGCTCGCGCGGTCAAAATAAATAAATAAATATATAATAAAACGAATACGCGTGCTGTATAATAATTTAAATTAAACCTTTACAAAGCTAATACAAAAAAATAAATAATAAATTAAATAAATAAATAAAAAATAGTTTTTTTTCTTGTCAATATAAAAATGTCTAAATTCAATGCGATAGTTTCTGTCTTCGGGGGTGGGTTAGGGGCAGCAGTGGGGCAGTAGGTGCACAGGGGGCGGGATGGCGAGGGGCGCTCTGCTCCTGGCCGCGCTCCTGCTCGCCCTGCTCTGGACACGCGGTATGTATTCCATAATTTTAAAATTACTTTAATGTAAGACAGAGCCTACTTATGCTCGTCCAACCCTTAACCAATCTCCAATGTTTTAGTGTTGAAAATCTCCGCTAGGGGTATGCTCCACAGATCGCGCCGCGTCCATTGTACGATAGAGCTTATAAAATAATAATTTCGATTCCAGAAAAATTAAAATTGCAATATGAGTATTTGTGCAGTGAAAGAACATTCCTCCAGCGAGTAAAAAAATCACCATTCTATCACAGAAATCAAAACAAAAAAACTGTAATGGAAAATATATATTTCTAACATAGAAAAGTGAAAAATTGATTCAGGTTAATAAGTTGTAAATATTGCTGGAAAAATGACACTTTGAGGGAATTTTTTTAATATTTGACTTTGAGCTACAATTTTTTGTAAAATTAGCCTCACGGTGCACTGTAATAATAATTCATTATTTTAAAGAATTTTTTATGTAAGTGTAAAGGTACATTAGGCAGCATAAAAAATGAGAGTTTATTGAAATTGATAGATATCTATATTTTTAATCAAATTTTGCGATATGATTAAAAGCGCATTAAGAGTACTTTTAATAAAAAGTATTTTATTATCATCACAGTAAAGGCTGGTTGCTGACATTTAAATGATTGTTTTCACTCTTATCTGCTTTTTCCATTTTTTTGCTTGTCTTTAATGGTTTATGTGATGTTAGATTATACTTTAAAATTTGAGGAAACATACATATTTATATATGTTTAAGTATGTCTCGCTATTTCTAAAGCTTCTAACACGATCAATATCCTTTGTTTCTAATATTTTTAATCTCACATTTATTTTTTATTATTTTTCAGCATGAATAATTTAATTCAAAACAGTACGACTTTCATAAAGTTAAATATCTCATTCAAGTTCTGTTTGATTCGTTAATTTAAGTATCTTCATTATGAATATTGTAATTTTAATATTCTAATTAATATACATGTGTACAATTTAATAATTGACCAATTGTATAAAAATTGGTACTATTTTTTTAATTTAATTATTAAAAAATAAAATATTCTTACCTATTTTATATTATTCCATATTTATCCAAAATAAATGGATCCTTATGTGTTTTTTTTCAAGTTTTATTTTTAAATATTTGTTCTTTATTAAATCTTTGATGAACAAGACAGTAAATAAGCAGGAACAAATAGAAAAGCTGTGAAAATTTTATGGATGCTCAGGATTCCCAGTAGCCAATATCACTAACTATTCCTATCATTATTTATTAAATATACATTCTAGCCTTTCAGCCCTTCGGGATGTGATAAGTTTGGGATTTCTATTTAATGTATTATTCAAAGGAATACCCTGCTGAATTATAAGAAATGGCTTAATACATGTAACGTTTATATATTATTCTTCTTCACTAAAATCGATATGTACAATAAATAACTATACAAAATTATTTTGTTAGCCTAAAAAATCCAATGATTCATTTATAAAATTGTATGATAAATTGTATAGAAACAAATCAAAATAAACCCACATTTTTACGACGTAAATGTCACAAGCACTCGAAAAAGTAATGAAAAGGGTTAATCGACTATTGTTCTATTCTTTGTCCATTCTTTTACGAAGGAAAAAAGTAAACGCTGCTTTCTAGATATTTATAACAAATATAATACTTATATAGAAGTATTTATAAAATATCCAATAATAATAATATATTTATCCTGAATAAATTTTACTGATAAATATCTGAAAAGCATTCAAAACCATTTAAATAAATAATATTTTGTTAAAATTATGGAAATTAAAAATAGTTTTGTCGCCAGCACTAGATTTTTGAAAGCACGTTGACTTACTTTCTGTACCAATTATTTCAGAGATATAATTCAGTATAGTGCACATAGCTAAAATGTATTTCTATACATATGTACCACCGAAGTAAACTCTCATTTCCTAAAATAAATACATATAGAAACATGACACGCCAGAGATTTAAAAAAAATATAATTTATTACAAAACCAATGTTTACAGAAAGACAACATTACTATATAATTGTCTGAATTATCTGTTAACGTCTCACTGCAATTAGTATCGTCTAAATATTTTAAATAAAAGTTAAATTATTCAAAAGGTTTTTTTAAAACAAGTACACCTGATTCTGATTTTATATGGTCCAAGAAAATGGATCTGTTAGCACATAACAGATTCCTTTAAAAATCCGGGCTAAAAATATAGTCAATTTTTTTAATATCTGAATTTCTATTACTGCACTTCTTACCAAGAATTGAGCAATCTTTAATAGCATTTCTGTGTTTTCTTTGTTCCTCCTGACCTAAAAAATATTTTTGTGGGAATTTATCAAGAACAAAAATTATCATAATGCACCGAAAAATTGAGGAAAAAATCTGTTTGATTCCGATTTTGATTTCCCACAATTTGTATCTTACAAAAATTAACATTTTGTGTTTTAAAATTAATATAATAAATTTAAAGTAAATACTTTATTTTTATTTTTTAATATAAAAATATATTACATTTAAATATACTAAAAAGAATATTGTATTCTGGTAAAAAACTAATTTATATCATAAAGTTAACTATATTTTATTGACAATGATTTTGCTTTGCGGAATTCTCTTAAAGCTTAGACCAGTGTTTCCCACGGTGGGGCGTACGCCCCACCGGTGGGGCATCACGCATCAGAGGTGGGGCACCACGCTTCAGATATGGGACACTATTCCACACTACTGTTTAATTAAAAAAGAGGCCGGTGGGGCATATGACTTTTGAAAAGACTACGGTGGGGTATGGCATAAATAAGGTTGGGAAACACTGGCTTAGACGGACGTGATTTAAGCAGAAATATTACCAGTGACGTTCGAGCAGATATGAAGATTTTTAATGCACATCGCCAAAGTTTCTGATAAGGCATCGAGAGGCTGCTCGGCTTAGTTATGCGGAGCGCGTGTCACTTCGCGTTCTGCACTATACGATATACTGTGTTTCATTTACCAGCGTCACTTTGAGGCTTATCTCGTATTCCACAACGGTATTTCATTGATCCGCTTGCGCCGAGCACAGTTGTCATATACGTTCCAACTACTTCGTTGCTATTTCGACACTCGCAGCACACGGACGTCTTTAAATTGATATGGCTATACATACGCAAATGATAATGATTGATTTTGATAGATTATAACTTTCACTAATTCAACATAAAAAAATTTAGTGACATTTCTAATTTCTCTAATTTTGTTTAAAATATAGAAAGAAGTAATGATAAGTATATCAAACGTATATCCGCATCTTGTACATTAAAGCAAATAGGTGAGGCGTACAATCAAAGTTGTCATCTCTTTTTTACTTATGAATAATGACTTTGTTAAAAGAAACAGAGTATAGTTCTTAGTGTCCTCGAATATGACTCCATTGTCTAGAATCTAACAAGAGGGAGTATGAGTTGTATCCGTAATTGTATCATTGTGTTATTTAGATAGGAGTATTGATTGTCTAATAAATTCATAACATATAATTAAATTTTAAAAGAATTAAATAAGCCTCAATGTTTTATCCCAACTGCACAAAAAAATATTGTATTTCATAAAAACAGTATTTTATTATTAAATAAGCTGTATATTTATCCAATAAAAAATCAACTTAGACTTAGCATAAATTTACAGAAAGTTTATGTTCTATAGAAAATATTATATATTGTTTTTGTTTTTAAATTAAATTTTTTTACTAATTTTTCTTGTTAATTGTTTTCTTTTTTACATAACATTAAATACGTATGTTAACCAAACAAATATTACAATAATTAATATATATATATATAATATTTAGCCAACTTTAAAACCATTATTAAAATATTCAATATTTATTTCCGATCAACTCCACTGAAAGTATTTTTTATAAATCCATGTATTAATATATTTATATTTTAAGTAAATCGTACAATTTTTAATTTTAGTGCGCGTAGATATATATTATACATAATGTAGCATTTTCCGTTTTCATAAATGTATTTAGCTGCAAGAAAATGTTTTAGTTTATCTTCGAGTCTGAATGTTCCTCTCTATATTCTCGGTTAATGCGACGCGAAATAAAAGAAGAACTGTATGTGAATTGTTAACGAAAAATATTCTCATATCCATTTTCTCTTTCCCTTTCTCTCGTTCTATTTTTTCCACCGCAATGCAGTTGCAATTACCCCGAGCTGCGTCCTTGGCCGTTTTCAGATGAAACAGTCTCTTAATTGAATTTATTCGATTTCATCCTCATAATAATAATAATCGCGAGGGTTGAGGGTGGCAATGAAGAGCGAAATTTATGTATGAAACCGAGTAGATTTCCTTTGAGCTTTTACTTTTTCGGAACACTTCCACAAAGAGTTCGGTAGAATGTTCTCACTACATTTCCAACATTTACATTTCAAACGCTATTCATTACCGTCCAAAGTTTTTTCCTCTTTCCGTCCAATTTCGAAAATGTAACACACTTTTGCTAGAAAAATAACCGTAAATTACAGTAAATTGATTTTGCGAAAGCTGGACCTGCGATATCAAATACCAAGTTATATTTTTCTGCGCAAACTTACCATCAATTATTTAACTGATATATATCAAAAGAGGGTCGAAGACAAAGATACATAGTATATCTAAAATAATTATTATATAAATATACTGCTTTGTACCTTAACTTCCCCTCCCAAATATTTTCAAAATAATTTATCATAAATAAATAATACTAAATTCTTTCTAGAAATTTAACATCTTAAACTTTTCTTTTAATTTAACGTTTTAAACATAAAACTAAAAACATTTCAATGATATTGGTAACTATTTGAGAATAATGTACACTTATTAATAAAATTCAAAATGGTTTTCCTTGTGATTTTAAGTTAAATTCGTTAAAAATCATATATTGGCAGCAAAGGCTGAATTCTAAAGTCATTTAGTATTTGCTAATAATAGCTGAAAGCGGGGTTTTTCTTTAAGAAAAATTTTAATTGCTCCTCTGAGCTTAAAAAAATTCATAAAAGTTTACGGTGACTAAGCTATCGAACTGCTGTATGGTAGAGTAATTCAGGATATTAGGTTTACATTTTTTTTTTAATTTTTGGTAAACATAACAACCAGATTTTCTAAATACAGTGAAATCTTTTGTAACGAAATTCCCAGTACAATGAATGTTCAATTTGTCCCAGAAAAACTTTCATACAAAATGTTTTCATTGTAACGAAGACTGATCTCAGTATAACGAAATATTTTGCTTCGAATTTAAAAATGACGTTACAACTTGACACAATATTTCTCCAATTTCATTTGTTTTCACAAGCAAGGTGTTTCGCCGACCCTCAAACTTTTTTTTATAAAACATTTTTAACAAATTTTATTGTGTTCTTTACACTATCTTTAAAAAAAGACAAAAAGCGATCTGTCAATTTTGTAAAAGGTTATTTTTATACTGTAGTAATATGTTAATTAAAAATAAAATAAAAATATATCATCTTCCTCGTTCAATATAACGAATTTTCAGTATAACGAAATTTTTTCTTCGGTCCCGTGTGCTTCGCTATACTGAGATTTCAATTTTAAATCAACTTCGATTTATTTTTATAATTTACTTATAGCCGCATATTATTTACATTCTGTTCACAATTTTATTTATTTTTCAGTATCTCATTTTGAAGTTAAAATTGTAGATATGCCTTTAAAATAAATTCGTAAATTTAATTGTAATATTTGATCCAACGTGAATTTCGCCATTACGGTTTAACTGTATGGTTTAGCTGTAATACAAAATCATTAATATCTACCCAGTCAATTAATAATAGTTCAACGAACTCTAAACTTCTTTGATATACGTTCCATTGTGTAACGCCACCGACGATCGTTGTACCAACATCGGAAACTTCGAAATTTCGTGATTAATTGCACTTGCGAGATGTGCGATGGCAATTGTATGGTATATACACTTGGTATATAACATACAATTGCAATACAAAAGTGGGCTATGCGATAGAGTTTGGGGTTGTTTTATGCGACAAAGGGTTGTTGTGGAATAGTACCAGGAGTAGACATTAGAAGAATGAAGAGCTACCGGGCGCTATGTAGAACAATGTGGGGTTTGTTTTGTGACAAATGAGAACCGCAGATGTTACGACCGCTTGCAAATATCGTGTCAAAATCACTCTTATAACCATTACTTTAAACGATAACTACATTACATCGGGGCAGTAATGACGGTAGTTAATACGGGTACAAATTAGATTAGTCAAAATTCGAAGGAACGATTGTAGTTAATCATTTGCGGTCGAAAAGTTTGTAGGTAGAATAATAGGTAATTCATTATATAACATCATAATATGATAAAAGTATAGAAGCGATCCTATTACCTTTGTAAAAAATATAAATCTCCACAAATGTAAAGGATTGAAATTCTCCACTAATTGATAGGAAAAAAATATTCAGACAAGACTGACGTTCGTGTAAAATGCAAATCCTGCAATCAAAAATTTTAGAGCCCTACTTTTTTTGATATCGGATTGTGAAGTCCATATGTGCAAGAACACTATAATATATAACAAATAAGTGATCAGATATCAACGGTAAAAGCAACTGACTTTTAAAACTTAAATTTAAAAAATAAACATCCATTTCAGGATTATCTAATACTAACCAGTTGTCTTTGAAACAACAATACGTCATAAAATAGTGGCTAAACTTTGACTTCTACTTTTTAATTTTTCAGTAGAATTATTTACCTTTTCTTATATATTTTTACTATATTTTAAAATATGAAGAAAAAATTTTTTATGATTTTAAAATGTGCTCTAAAAATTATTGAGCAAGTATTTTATTCCTTCTGGAGTACCGCAGGGATCTAATTTTGGCCCTTCGTTTTTTCTTCTCTTCATGCGGCAATAAAAAACTCGGAATATTTTTTTATATGCTAAAGTGTTTCAAAATATTCGTACAAATAGGGATTCACTGTTTTTACTAAAAGACGGGGAATTATGAATAAGTTTGATCGAAAACAGGATACCTTTCAGCATTATCAAGTGACACAGTGTTACATTTTCTTATAGTTCCGGTGTATGCGTTTCAAGCAAAAGTATAACTTGGGAGTGACGTTCGAACAGGGATGGATATTGAGTATGACTTTCACCCTAGCTAATTACATTTCAATTAATAGTGGAATCTTACCAAGCTTTTTAATAATAAAAAACACGGTAAACGCTTGTTCATGAATCTTCAACACTTTCTACCCGTTCAATCCGCTTTTTAAAAACTTTTTAACCATCCCATGTAAATGATTTCGCGTATATCGCGTGAAAGTTTCCGAGGAAAAAGCTAACCCGAAAATAACTATCAACTTTCAACATTAATAACTACCGGAAAACATGTCAAACTTACAACCCCTAGTGACTTTATCGCAAACGTGTGTTTTTTTTCTGACAACTCTGAAAGGAAAGTCATGCGAGTTTAATAAATAAAAAAGTTGTTTCAAGTATATTGTGTGGCTAACGTGTTGTAAATCACATTTACAAGTTTGAAGAATATACTTATGTATATACGAATATCGTAGCATTTTAGCGAGCCAAATTGATAATGAAATTATAATTTTAATAAATAATTTAAAATGGTTTATAAATTATATTACTTGTATTTTACATGAATTTTTAATTTAACATAACACTGTCGTGTACTTTGTGTCGTTTGTGACAATTTTAAAATTAAAATTATATCCCTTTGACTGCGCATAAACGCGGGGTATTTGACAAATATTACCGCTGCGAGATTAACCGAGGGTTCATTGGATCATTCTGAGTAAAGAATAACGTGAAAATAAGGTAAAATTTCCGTGAAAAGCGAGGAAAATATTAATCACAATGCAGAGCAATTTGAGGCGTGGGTTAAGGGCAGCACAACCAGGATTATAAAACATTGCCAAGTTAATGCGAGCCAAGATTTAATGAACGCACGTGAAAATGTTTAATAGAACATGTTTTATATACAGGATGGATACAAGAAAAAAACATCTGATTTTTATTGAAGCTTTTTGATTATGATTGTAATTTAATTAAAGCTATATTGAATATATAATTTAAGATTAAAACTAATGATGTTCATTAGATTATTGAAACTTTGACGATGTTTGATTTTTGTGACAATATCTTATATATAATTGTTTTAAGCCGTCGCTTCCACCGTCGCTTTTTTTTTTTAAATAAAACTTTACATGCTCAATATTCTACTTTTTAAATCGTATCGCTTTGTATGAACGGTGTATAATAATACACGTAAACAAAGGAAATATTAAATTAAAATAATAAAATTTGAATTTGCTCCGATTGATTTTCGAGCCGCCGGTAATGCATTCTGTTGTTTCGACCAATGAAAAATAAGCATTCGAATATAAAACAAGATGGCCGACAGTAACGTGACAACAGTTGTAAATAATTTTGCTACGCGACAATAATTTTCATAATTTGACATGAGCGTTATTCGATTTGACTGAATATAAATAATTGGATTGCAAAGTAACTAGGTATGTTATAACTATGAAAATGAAATATATACATGCGTGTAAGGATTATAAGAATACATTGATTAACTAGATAACAATCATAAAGCAATCTTCGTAATGAAATCTTCAAATTTTGAATTCCCGGCGACGGGCTCCGAGACCGAAAAGTGAGTTTTTCCTTTTATATTACATAAACATTATCATTGCTTCCGATTTAATGCACATATGTATACGTAAATTACAGAGGCGTAGCTAGGGTATTTGGCACCCAGGAACGCCAAACATATAGTAAATCTAGTAAAAAATCTAGCATAAAATATTTTAAATACATTTTTTTTGCAATACGTACGTACGAATCAGGCGCGTGTGGTGAGATATCCTTCCTTTATTTCGCTCACACATAAAGTAACGAGTGCGAGTGAGAGAGGAGAGCATGCTCTTATATGTGTGAACAGAGGTCCGTATTTACAGGACATGTAATTTTCTAACATTTTATCTGTTTAGATTAAGGTCGCCGGGATAGTAAAATGTTCCGTATTCAATTAATTATCGGTAAAAAAAACTATATTCATAATATATTTGAGAAAATTTTATTCCAATAAATATTTTTAAATCATTCAGAATAGTAGTATTTCGGAAAAGCAAAAGAAAATGTTTTCTGATTAAGTTACAGAGTGCTATAAAACTTGCTTGTTACATTTGAGGAACTGGAGTGAACCTTTAAACAAATAGTTTTTAAATACCGTAGTTCGCGATCTTGATGAGTGGTTCAGTGTTGTTGAGGGTATGATCGCATATTTTTTTGGGATATCGTGCTAATAGAGGTAGTGTTATTCGGGAGTCTACTGTATTTCTTTTTACAAAAAACTTCAAAAGAAGATTTTCTATTTAAAGAGGAGCTAATAAATATAATTTTATTTGTCATATTTTTACTTTTTTGCCATAGTATGACTTTTTGCTAGATGTTCCAAAGTAAAATAATTTGAATTGCATAAACAACTGATATTACGACTACCCACCATATAAAGTATTTATTAATAAAAAAAAATATACAGGAAGTTAATAGGTTTTTTTGACAGTGATATTTATTGTAAAAATTAGATACAAGTTTTCAGATGCGTCACTTATTGCAAAACTTGTTTTAATTGCCAACATGTAATACATGCATAGTTACACTGAATTATTAAATAGGTTAATATTCTTAGTTTGTTTTACGTGAATTGTGTATTTATATATACATATAAATAATTTAAAAATGGACACAATATCCATTTCGCACTGAATTCACACATAAAAATCTCTTCAAATCTGGGACGTATTTATATAAAAAAAACTCAATTTGTTAAAGTGAATGTCTCAATTCCCGGGATTCCAAAAACTGCCGAGAATCAAAATACTGTTATCCACTTTGTATGAATACCGTTTTGAAGAAAAATAACGTAAAAATGGTTCCTTTCATAAAAAATATCCATCAATGGCTCATTCAATAAAAACTTCGCTCCGCGTAATTTTCACTCTCATTCATACTTTTTACGAAACTGTATGGATTGTGGTGAGCGTAAAATGTCAGGTTGTTGTCGAAATTTCGCAATAATTAAATATGCACTCAGACACTTGGGATGTCAGAAACAGCAGGGACGATAATTATGTTTGTCGTATAAATCACAATTAATTGCTTCAATTATGACCGCCGTTTGTTCAGAGGGGTAATGGCGAACGTCAAAATATGTGAAAACAAGGTTTAATGTTTATTTATGGCAGTGCGATGTAATTTTCGTTTGCGGGAAACCAACAATGGGTGGATATTTTAGGTAGAGAGAGAGAGAGAGAGAACGATAGGAAAGGGTAATAACTAACTACATTTATGTGGGTCTAACGAGAATTTTGTGTCAGTGTTGCGAAAAGGTGGATAATCGTTAGCGGACAAACGTGCAATATCAGTTATTAATTAGGTAACTAAATATCTTGGTGAACCACTCAATACAAAGGGCAAAAAAATGGTAGTCGTAAAAAAGACACCCAGCCCATTCGGATTGTGGCAACTGTCATAAATCTACGCATGGCAAGTACACAGATACGCAATGTGCTAAGCGACAATAATTAGACCGATAAAGACGCCGTAAAGTAATAAAGAGAAAAAATGTTCTTACAAGTTAATAATGATATATCTAGCGATATAGCGCTTGAAGCGTAAATTTATTGCCCTGACAATGGCAGAAGAATTTATAAAGAAAAAATGTCTCCTAAACGTAATTTGTCAACACGTGGATTGCAAACAACAAAAACACTATCATAGTTATTTGTCACGCGTAAAACGTACAATCCTAATGGTAGACGTTACATGTAAAAATGCTGGAACCGTTTCCTGCCGCCAAGATCAGGAAGAAGAACCTACAAAATTTATCACACATGTCCGAGTGAAATATATTTGTGTCGTTCAATCATACTAATTTCATCTCTAACGTTTTATCTCGATGTATAATGCAGTAGGCAGCCTCAGAATTCATTTCTGACTTATTCACTTCCATCAGCACTTTCGACTTGAAACAAAACTACAATTCAGACGAGCTCACAGCCCGAGGAGTTGACTAAATCAACACCGACAATTCAGTACGACATACCACTTCAACCGTCAGATTTTGGTCCAAACCAGTCGTCACTTTGTAGCTCCTAGAATTATTTTGAATTTGGAAATCAACCATTGCACGAATGATCCATCAAAGTATA